>NW_015094506.1:10043607-10086992 GCF_001431845.1 Calidris pugnax | reverse complement strand
CCAAACCCCCCCCCCCCCCCCCCAATTCCCAAAGCACAACAGGAGCATTCCAATCCTCTAAGGAAATAACAGGCTTCTATTACCACAGAAACAAACAAAACCCACCAAAGGTTTCATGTGTTCCAAGTACTGCTGAATGTACCATCAGAGAACACACCACAGCGTTTGGAATCTTAGCACCTCGCTTGTGTATCTTATTGCAATCAATATTAACAAAGAAAGCCTCTAAAACCCCATGTTTTTAAAAAAGCTTCACATATCTGAAGTCAGATAAACACGCTTTACAGATGGATGGAACTGCCTGCAAACAAGTTTCCCGGGACGTGTGAAGACTGGCTTCTTAAGGCTGCGAGAGAGCTTGACTGTACCTGTCAACAGGAGCCTGTACTGGGGGATCCTCTGAACTGGCTTGAGCAGATAGTGCTTGAGGGCCAGGCTAGCACAGCGGGGGCTCATCTGAAAGAAACACCCAAAATACGTGATGATTCGGTGATAGCCAAAGGTTCCAGCAAAAGAAATCGTGCCTACAAACAGCTAGCGATTATACTGGATAAGCTTTATCTTTAAAAGGTGCTATGACCACATTATTTAATCACTCCACCATGGAGCAAGTATTTCCCTGTGTGGCAGATTGAATGCAAAATTAATCAGGAGTTAAAAGACATCAGTAAGCACTCATACTCTCTGTAGATTCAAAACTGGTGGCTTTGCTTTTGCTTATGAGGAAGAGAGGCGAAGCTTCCCAGAAACAAAGGGAACACCAGTGGCAAGGACAGCATGCTCCTTTGTAATTGCTGTCAGTGTCCATCAGGCAGAAAGGCAGAGAAGACTGCAGCATTCACTGAAGTAGGTTTAATTAATCCACGTCGCTAAAGACAACGCAGAATGAAAAGATCCATGCTTCAAAAAATGTTAACTATATTGAGTTTGCATTGAAAATAACGTGCATCTGAAACACCGAGTTTCAGGCCTCTTTTCTTTTTCCTGTCTTTGCTGACTACTTCAAACTCTTCCTTTGCCCACCATTTCTAATTACTTATAAGCAAACAGAGCAAAGATCACCCAAGGGGAAGCTCATGTAATAGGAGGTAAATTCACAGTTTGTGTGGATCGCATGCTTAGGGAGCTTGCGCCTCTGCTCTGATTTCTTTTAAGGGAGTTATGTAAAAATCTGGCAGTGCTCTTAGGGCCATGAATCAGCTTTCAACCGATTGCTGCATGTGCTGGGTTTGAAACTTCTAGAAAGACGCAGATGAGAAAATTGACTTTTTCATGTTTCCAACTGAAATGAAACACCCTTCCCATGAGTAAGCTACTGCCCTATGATGTAGTGGAGAAATCAACCTGGTTAAAATAGGGCAATTAATCAGTGCACAGTACGATCAGAAGACAAAACTGAAAACAAAGCAGCTAGAGATTTTGTTAATGTGTCTTTAATGTAATTTGTAGCAAGTGCTATGTTTTCTGAAAATTAAGGTCCTTTATCATATCTCACAGTGATAGCCAAAAGCACTAGTTACTTTACAAAATCTGAATTTACTTTTTTCCTAAGTCTAAAGCCAAGACTGCAGGAAAAAAAAAAAGGAAAAAAAAAAAGAAAATCCAAACAAATTGAGTATAGTCTCTAAAATTTTAGAGGATCACAGCTGCTGAAAAGTCACAAAATAGGATATCCTACAAAAAAATACAGTACCTCGAAGTCTTTGACTACTGAAGCAAAACCTGCATTCTTCTTACACTGTTCATCTAATAGTGCAACATTTTTATCAAATTCTTTGATGTAAGTTGAATACATCTTTAAGTAGGGACCCTTTTTAACAAATATATCAGCAATTCTTTGATGTTCGAGCCTAGAAACAAAAAACAAAGGAATTAGAAAGAGCTAAAAAGAGTGTGCATCTTAACCCTACAGCAGAACATCCATCTTTTTCACAGTAAGATGTGCTCATTTCTATTCTGAACAGAAAGCTTACAGTCCAGCAGAAACGCATTTCTCTCAGTAGCTACTCTGAAAAACCTTACCAGGCACACCTTGACACACTAGTTTAGTGTTAGCTGATAACCACCTAATACACGGTCTGTTTAAAATGGTCTTGAACTGTTTGAACACTTTAGATCAAGCTGGATCTCTGAGGAGACAGATTTTCAAATGTCAAGTTGCAGTCTCCATCCCTTAATAGCAAGCATGGGATTACAGTCTTTACCCATCTCAGTGCCTTTGTCAGTAGGCTTTGTACAGCCAGTTTAGATCCACCCACCAGTGTAACTGAGAATGGACTTCAATGGGATTGTGGCTGTCAATCAATGCTGTGTCTGGTTAGTAGATCTCAGCTACCTTTAAAATGCAAACTTGTCTTCAGGACAGCCTCCTTCTCCTCTAATGAAATCAGTCTACTTATCATGCCCATGCAGGGACCAGAACTTTCAATTAAAAAATGAAATTTTAAATAAAAAAGTGCGATTGCTAAAAACAGGTATTGACATGCCTTTTGGACCTTTCCAGATACATATAAATGGCAAAAAGTACATCTAAACAGAAGATTTTCTCCTGTACTTCCAAAGTCAGTTTTGTCATTTAAGAGGGCATGTGAAACACAAACAAGAGTTGAACTGCGGTCACATGGAGTCACATAAGCCCCACAGATAAATTTCAAAAACATAAAAGGAGTGGTATCCCTTTATTGATAGTCACCAGTGAGATAATCGCTCTTCCAGTTCCCTCAGGAGGTCCCGGTTGAGTTCGTACAGCTGAGGTAGGTAGTACAGGATCTGATTCAGGATTCTGTCCTCAATCACTGGCTTTCCAAGCTGCCTAGAGGCATGTGCCACGGCGTCCCGGAAATCCTGCCGGAGTACAAAGAGGACAGAAACCCCCCTTCCCATGAGCAAACAGCCTTCAAAGCACCAACACAGAGAAGGGTGTTCTCTCTGCAGACATTCCAGGCACTGCTCCCTATTACCCAAGGCAAGGCGGGTACCATCTGGGTTATGTTTCTCTGCAGCTTCGACTTACTCCCCTGGGACTGCCTTAATCCCTTTGGTTTGACGCTGCAGCTTTACTTTCTTGCTCCTGTATGCATTCTATAGAAGTTGTTCATTATTTTTATAACACGCCCTTAAGAAATGTGCTGGTACTACGTACAAGGAAACTTCAGTGGGGGGAAAAAAGCTTCTAACTGCAAAGATACTGGGAACCTTGAGTATCTCCCTGCTAAGATTTGAGTCAAAAAGCAAGCATGTTATATCAGCAAATACCATCTTAATATCTTATTTTAAAATCATACTAGTTTTCATAAGTCATCTACAAATGCCCTTTTGGAAGACGTGTCTTGAATTAAAATGTAGTTTCACAGTCACTATATGTAGAAGCTCTTCTATACACAGGAAATTAACATCTAACAAAAATAAATTGAAACAACACATAGGAACTATGATATTTCAAATGTTAATAATGGTCAAACCCAACACTGGTACCTTCAAAACATTTACAGGGAGGAGGAAAACCCCACCTACACCTTAAGGATCAACTTGTAGCATTTTTATGCTATAACCAGCTCCCAGTAAGACAGAGGTGAGATTTACTGGTTCTCATTAAACTATTCAGAATTAAAATCTTGGCCCCACACAAGTCAGTATGGCCAAGATTGTAACCCTAATGAAACTTAGCATCCATTACGTGGGATATTTTCCTTAATCACACAATTTTCAGAGAAGGTTAGCAATTTAGCATTTCAACTTTACAAATAACACTGTCTAAACTGACAAAAAATTCAAATTAGAGCAATAGCAGAAAAAAGACAATCCATAATAGTTCTTTTTAAGTTTGCTGTCTGCTGAAGCCCAACAATGCGTGCACAATCTATAGGTGGCTTGAAAAAAGTGACCAAACAATGCATTCCTAAATACAACGATGAGTTATATTTTAAATCTGCATGGGATCCACACCTGCCTTTGAAAGTCTTTTGGGTCCTCAAGTTGGAAAAAAAAAACAAAGAAGAAAGAAAAATTAAAATTAAGCCTCTTCTTTCCCCCTCCCCAGGTCTACAGCTACAGGTCTTGCTGGCTATCTCATCAGTCCAGCATCTGGCACTACTTAGGGTCTTCTCAAACTTAAGTCTCAACTTTCCCCTGCCCTCTCTCGTCATTACATCAGCTCTGGGCAGCATGAGCTCCAGACACACTTTCTTACTTTGTGACCCTCTGGGTCACCAAGGCTGTGACTGGGCAGAGTTATGACAAGAAACTGAAAGGAGATACAGGGTGATGGCTGTGATGGGGGAAGACTGAGAACTAAATGCAAGGGAGTTAAAAAACAGATGGCGTTATTCATATGGAAATGTTCTGTTTTACATCCTCTGTGCAGACTAGTGGCACATAGGTTAACTACCAGCTGCATCTTATGGGTTTTCCTGACCCTAGGGCATTGCTTAACACTGAAATGATACACGGAATTACAATGGCAAAAGCTCAAATGAGGCATTCTGGAGAGCTTCATGCAAAATGCATCATCATATTATGATAATATTCTCTCCCTCCCCCCCTCCCATCACATGCACTCACAATATACTGTATGTACTTTGCCATGGGATGAAACAAGAATTTTATCCGAATGTTATATTGTGCTACTTGCGCAATGAAAAGAAAAGCAGTTTTGTCTGTAGCCTAATCAACAATCCAGGCTTTTCCCTGACCAAACAATAAAGGAGAGCAGGGAGCCAGGTTTTAGCACCACTAGATAAGACAGGAATGTCATTTGTAGTTAAGAGTATTTATTTAACTTCTAGATACAGCATTCAAAGAGTCTGCAGGATGTTTTCCAAATAAAGATTTGGGTTTTTGACTAGCTTGATCCAAAGTCCATAAGCTTCATCAGGCTTTGGATCACACCATGAAAGACTCTATCATTAAAACAGGCAACTAAAACTTTATTTCATCACCCCCTGCATCGCCCTCCACAACTGAGTAAACTGAGGAAGCGCTGCAGAGAGGAAACACAGGGAAGAAAAGATAACATGAAGATTTCAGATGATGCAAACCAGCCTGCTAAACAACAAACGAGCTAAACTTCAATGCTTTTTTTAATTTTCTTTTTTTTTTTTTTTAATTATCAAGTCTGCACTACAGAAGCAGTACAATGCATTTGTCACTGTAATCATATTAAGATTTATTTTTAACCTGGCAGTGGGTGTGAAGTAACTGTCATGCCAAGTTCATCTTGAGATAAACTTAAGAGTTGAAGGCAGAGAGCACATGCCTGAGGAGTAGGGGTAGGAAAAGTCAAACAAATGTAACAAGGTTAGAGTTAACAGTGTTTACACTTGAAGGTACTGGCCTTCTGAGAAAGTAATTTCTTATCCAAAACATAGAATAGGTCTAGTTTAATCACCAAATGTAAAATATGTTAACTTAAAAATTAAACCCTGAAATTTCACTCCAAAGAGTGGAAGGTATTCAGACAAGGACAACTTTTTATCCAAGTAGGTGAATGACTTAAAAATTAGAAATTGCAGTAATAGTCATTTAATGCACCAGAACCTAATTCCTTCTAAAATTAAATCCATTTACTGTTAAATAAAAAACGAATTGCTGTTGTTAATACATTGCTCTGATATCTATATATAGCTGCAAGAGGATATTCATATTACACACATTTATAATATAGTACTATGTAACACAGCTGAAGAGCAGTGCTTTCATCAGTCTGTTCAAAGACAAACACCTGAATTGTCCAAGAAATTATTCTGTTTGAAGCAATGCAGCAATCCATTACAGTGAATTTTAGAGCGAGATTTTTCTAATTGAAAATGAGCCTTTCAAATACTACAGTCTTGCTCATAAAAAAAAACCAACAAACCCAACAAAAAAACCCCAACAACAAAAACTTGCCATGCTTTGGCTTATTTCACTGAAAAACACCATTTGCAACTCTAGATGAAAGTTTCATATGCTGCATGAGAGAAAACAAAAGATTATGCTAGTTATCCTGAATAATCCTAGCTTCTCACCAGGATAATTTTTCCTTTCAGAAGGAAGGGAAGGCTATTGTACGCTTTCTGAAGTGCTGGTTTAGTTTCTAATCCTACATTATATTCTGGCCCAATAATAATCTTCTGATACCACTTTTATTGCTTAGGCAAAGGCAATTGTCCTCACACAGCTCCTTTAAGAGGACAGCACTCATCACCATCCCTGGAAAGCACATTCTTTCCAAACCAGAAACAGTCTTAGTTTATTCTAGACTAAGACAGCAACCCACTGGGTACTATGAAAATCTAGTTTAGACAGTTTTAAAGGCTTCTGAGTACATATTGTTGCTGAATTACTGCCTGATAAAACATTCTCAACTTGAAAATGTTTAGGGAATTTTATTTATTCTATTAGTATACACTCCCCCTAGAGCTATACCACCATTGCTGCTTTTGTTTCCTCCCACCTCTCCTTCAATGCAGCTTCCTTAAATAAGCCAAGGGCCATGATATCTGAAATAATTCTGACCCTGTTGTGAATCATCTGTGACCAGCCCACGCACTTCCCCTCCGCAAAGGCCCTGACTCACAATCCCTCTCAGTTCTTTCCACCGGAGGAATCCCAGCACCCAGCGAAGGGACCTGCCCGCTCAGTCTAAGGAGCAAAGGAACAAGGTTTACTTGTAAAACAAAATAAATACCGACCAGACCAAAGCCTTGCTCAGCTGCTGACCGGGTCAAGTGCACCTTCAGGTATCTAATAACCGAAAGAAGATAATTTCATTTGGGTGAAATTAAAGCTTCTTGTAAATTTAACTGGAAGAGAAAGAACTATATGACCTAAGTATGGTCACATATTTTACTCCTAAGGCTTCAACCAATATTCATCTTGGATCTGTTCTCCTAGAACATACCATCAGCAAAGCAAAAATAAGCCATAATCCCTTCCGCTGAGGTACAACTCCCAGCTAAATACACCTGCAGATAGCTCAAATATCAGTTTAATTTAAGGAAAAAAAAATATGTTTGTGCTTGGACGCTTTTCAAGGAACACACAGACACACATCCTACGGGGGAGAGGAGGGAAGGGGAGGAAGTTTCACGCTCTTGGGAACATCCAGGCGGCTGTATGTGACAAACTGTAAACAGGACTGCCAGGAATACAGCTACAGAGATTTCACAAATACATTAATTAAAATATAAATAGTCAATCTTAACTAGAGTTAAGACTATTAGCCATAAACTGTTAAGTTGAACTACAGGAAAGAGAGTTAATGAAGACTATGAGTAAGTGTGGATCGTGACATTTTTCAAACCTATGAGATAGCTCCTGGAAAGCTGCCAAGTAGTTCCACACCTTTTTTCTCAGGTAGTAAAATCATTTGTAAGTCATTAACAATATAAAATAGTTAATTTTTTACAATAATCAATGATTTGACTGTGGCATATTCCCAGAATGTTATTTCAAGGAATAGGCTGGGTAGTAGAACAATGTTTCCTTCCAAACCAAAACTATTTCACTACCTTCCTTAATAAGATCGCTACAGCTGCAATTCATTGTCAAATCTCTCAATCAGCAATTCTAAAGCACTTCATAGACTAAGAATTTATCAACATATTCATCTCAGACTGGTCAACTATTGAAGCTTTACAGTTGGAGAAAAAGGAGTTGGACATTGGCTGGGAAAATTTCTCTCAAACAGTGGGTCAGTTGTAAACCATGACCAAAGGTCAAGACTTCCTTTGCTCCAAAACCCATAGCTATTTTATTTCTCAATATGCACATTACATTCTTTTTCCAAATCTACTATGAATTATTTTCATAATATTTGGCTACTATCTATAAAAAGTCAAAGTTTTAATAGATATATAAAACTGTCTATATATAGCTTTTATAAATATATATAAGTTTGCAATT
Source organism: Calidris pugnax (assembly GCF_001431845.1). Classification (NCBI taxonomy): domain Eukaryota; kingdom Metazoa; phylum Chordata; class Aves; order Charadriiformes; family Scolopacidae; genus Calidris; species Calidris pugnax. The sequence continues at coordinate 10,079,108 of NW_015094506.1, read as the reverse complement.
TCTTCTGAAAATGGAAACATATTAAACCAGAATTTCTCACTCTTGTAAGTGTCTCTGGAAAGGACACACAACAGAAAAAAGAAAGATGTTTGACCTCTTATCTGCCTTCTCCAAGACTGATCTTGTGGCTGTAGAAAGGTTAGAGGTGCCTCCTGACAACATCTTATTTGCTCTCAAAGTCCTAATGAGGACATAACAGGGGTCTAAGTCAGATGCGAAGACCTAAAAGCTCAGGCAAAAGCCCCCAGGCCCAAGCTTTTCTTCACCCACACAGCATAAAGTTATACACTAAGCCCTGCAGTGGAAGGAGCCGTCCCAAAAAGCATATTCCTCTGCTGGACCAAAAGCCCATACCATAGCAGCAGGAGGAAAACAAAATCAAAAAAGGATGGGAGAACAAAAAGAGTGGTGGGTTTGGGAAAAAGAACAACATTTGGAAGAAAAAAGGACAAAAGAAATGATGGCAAATACACCAGGCAGCTTACCCTTAAAGTACCAGGGCATTGCTGAGGAGGTCCTCTCACTTGGGTAAAGCAAACCATTTCCAAAGAATCCCAAAACAAAGAATTACAAATGGCACCAATCCCGCCTTACTCCTTTTCCAGGAACACCAGGTGTTTTTTGGGTAGAGCATCTCAGACAGGGTGACAAGCTTGTTTCTCTTATCTCACTTAGGTTTTACATCCAGTCCACCTCCCCCCCAACCCCGCAAGTGCCCTTAGGGAAGAAACAGCATTTCTTTCGTCTTCTCAACCCTTGCTTACTCTCTGGAGGCCATGCATGAACATCTCACAAAGATGCATACAGATGAGCTGGTTTGATTTGAGCCTCTTTGTTTTCAGGAGTTTCTAACAGCATTTTACTGGAATTTTGTCCTCTCAAAGAACATAATGATAGTTACAGAAATACAAAGAAATCAAGAGTACGTCTGATGTCTGATTCTTCCCTCAAGCAACCCCATTCACCCAAGTATGTTTGAGAGCATCAGTGTGCAATGCCAGTTAAGCCCCTTATCTCTGTTATGAACAACTTAGTTCACACTACAGAAGCGTCCCCAAGTGTTCATAGTTTTCCAGAGACCTTCTGTAGTCTGTCTTCAACAGAAGCAGTCAGACATACTTACTAAGCGCGACAGTGTCCAAACAGGCTGGCACCCTGGTATCTTGGAAGAGTTGCTCCATCTAACTTGACTTTGTCAATATAGAAGAAAAAAATGCTAAAAAAATTTTCAGTGGTACTTGTAGCCAGTTTGCAATCACATTCCCACCTTCTCAACTGCTTCAGACTCCACTTCAAATGCTCTAAGCAGCAGCAACTTAAAAAACCTTTTTCTTACATCAACAGTCTAGTTCCCTGGCTGTACCAAGAGCCATGAGCTGCATTAACTTGCACTGGTAAAACAGGATGAGGAAAATGCTATTAATTTCAGATCACCACTAACGGAATTTTCAGCATTTACGCTTTGGAGAACCACTAATAGATGGTTCAGAAGGTTCAATGGAGCCTCCCCTGACCAGCCAAATCTTTACTACAGTAATTTAATATTTAAGATTTAATAATGCCTGCAATGAACATACACAAAATCTCAGGTATAACACTCTGAAAATAAAAAAATATGTTTCTGCAACCTTTCTCAGGCATGGAAATTTTATTTCACGAAGAATACACACACACAACGCCTCAAAACTAGTGCCCACTCTGGAAGGACAGTCACCAAGGTCCACGATGCAGGCCAACGGGTAAGTTGAGGACAAAGTACTTCCTCGACTCCTAACCTAGCATCCTCTCTGTTAGACCAGGCTGAATACACGTTGATTGTTATTGCTAGCCAACAAAAACATTTCTAATGGTTTTTATTTGGCAGCTAGAAACAAGAATACTTACATGAATAGAGTTGCAAGTTATCCACTAAACAAAGCAAAACACATCCTACAGCATGCACATTTACGCTGCCCAGACAACCTTATTTTTATCCTAGAAACTTCCTAAACTCCCTACTATTTTTCATCTGCCACATTCTGCCTCTGCTTGCCTGCATCCTCCTCACAAACAGCCTTTTCTTCCAGCACTGCGCATGTTACTGGAAGAACTGGTACACTGAAAAGCGAGGATACCTTTAAGATATGTTATACGCCTGAAAAATTAGATAAATAAAAATCATACAGCTTAAAACTTGTCTATACTCATGAGGAAAACTCTCTTCCTTTAACTAGTATTTAAGCTTGAATTCTACATGATGAATTATATATTGGCCACAACTGCCTGACCCAGCTTTTAAAAACCAAGCTTGAACAGAATAAGAAAATCAATTACTAAAATGGAAGGCAATAGAGGAATCAGCGAGTGGTGTGGTAAGTTTTTTTGTTTCCTGAAAGATCTCCGCATTACAGGACTGTATACATCCGTCTATAAGAGCCTTTGTTCCCAGTTTCACAGAACATGCTTCTCAAGAGACCGAGATAGACCAATGCATCTGTTTGCAATAAAACCACTTCTTCTATTGCCCAAGGAAAAAAAAAAAATAAAAAAATTACTACGCTTCTACTTCATAGGGTGACAAAACGGTACAAACACATACAGTTAGAAGTCGACAGAAAACACATAAAACAGAGCTAGAGAAAGCTAAATTCTTCATTAATTTTCTATTATCACTTTCTACACAGCATTTTTAACAGATGACTGGTCTGCATAAACATGGATTAAATACTTAACCCTTGCTGTGGACAACACATTGCCCATACTACAATCACAGCTGTTATCAGAAAGCAAGCATCTGTCAAAGAATTGCAGCCCAAAAAATACGCTGCCATGGTGATGGATGCACCATTAGAGCTAATTAGCTAGATTACCTAAAGAACATGTATTTTTATGTTTCATTTCTAAAGGTAAATTGTTCCTGCCTCCTGCTGCTACTTTAAAAGTTATTCTACCCCAAGACTTTATTTTGGTTGCTATGGTACAAGCTTGCTTATTAATATGATGCTGATTAACATAAATGGGTATATACTCCATCTGCAACATTCAAGCAATACCCCCACTCAGCTGGAAGACCGCATACATTAATTACGGAGATCCAGAAGGAACCACCAAAATATTCACCCATTATATAAAATCTGAAACTTTAAACTGCTGCTTAATTAGATTAATTCTTGTATTTTGAATATGTACAGACAGCAGAAAAAAATTACATTCCCGACAATAAAGCCTAAACATGGAAGTTTAACAGATTAAACAAATAGAAGAAGAAGAAGCTGCTTTCTTTTTTTTTATACTTACAATGTGTAAGAGCTTTAGCACATCCACAAACCTATTAGAAAAAGCAAGAAAAAGCAAACAGTTACATTTTAATTGCCCAATTAAAATAAACTGAGTAGCTGTTAAGTTTAGTATTGACACTTACACTTTCTCTGAGCTCATGATCTCCTTGGCAATATGGTAAACCTTTGTTTTCTTTCCAGCTGCCTTACTCTGCAAATAAAATTACATGTTATACTATGCATCTACTAAAACTGTTATAAAAATAATTTTGGGCTAGTATTTCCTCAAATTCAATGTAATTATTCTATAGTTATTCCTAATAAAAATGTTTTATACTGCTTTGTAATCTCCTGACTTTGAAATCTTCCGGTTTTTCAGGATCTGTAGCTGGAAACACCAATGTTAGCTAAGAGTAGTTTTTCTAATGCTACCAGCCTTCATATTTAATTACTACAGAAAGCACTGAAGCCTATAAAAAATGAAGCTCTAGCAAGTGACAATTATTGGTTAGCGAAAGTAGTGAAGTAGAGGTAATATTTGATTATTGTTCAACTTTTTTTCTGATTAATAGAGCAATAGTAATATTTGCAGTAAACCCAAATGGGTTTCAAGAACATCTTAAAAGAAATACATGTTTTCTTTACAGAAAAAGAAGACAAAAGGAGAAAAATATCACACTGAAAAGTCAGCTTCTGACCATCCACTAGAGTCGCTGGAAAACATAGCAACTGTTCTGCAAAGCTGCAGAAGGGTGAGCCTTGTTGTCTACTTGAACACTGTGGAGATTACGATGTTTTTTATGTGCACACATTTGACTTCCAAAAAATCAACACTATTGCTCAACATCAGATAGAAGGAACAGGTATAGCAAAGCAAAAGGGAGTAGGTGTCAGGATGCAAATATGTTTTCTACACAGCGTAACTCCCATGTACAATTTCCCTCAGATAAGACACCTTTCTCTATGACAGCTCTCATGGTTTGCCATATGCTCCTCTGCTGCCAGCTGTCACTGCATCTATTAGATATTCAGGCTTTCCTTTCAATGGGCTGCAAAGAAAGAGCGTGGATGAGGAGCACTGAAACATCACTGGATATACAAAACAAGTGCGATGGAAGTCCTGGGGAGGCTCTACTGAGTATGATAGCATAATATAGGCATTGAACAGTTTATCTAGAAAAGCAGATATTGGTGGCATTGCATATATGAACCTTTGGTTCATAAGCACCAGTGGTGCAAGATTCATCTGGAGCTTTAGGTCTTAGGTCTTCTCTGAACCTATAAACAAGTCTCAAGTGCTAGAAGTCAAAGAATGGAACTGATAATATTGTTATATTCAAAATAAAAAAGATATCTAGATTATTTTTTCTTTTATATTTAATTGACACTGCTGAATTACTAAATTAAAATTATTTTCTAAATTTAATAATTTGGTGTTGCATCACATATATGCAAAATACATTATTTATTTTATATACTACATGGCCATCTTCACAGAGAGCTGGGATTTTACTTCTAAAATTAAACTTATTTCCAAAAAACACTCAGATCTACGCAGTGAGGGTCAATCGGATTCAGGCAAGATTGTAACACCCATCCTCAGGCCATGATGCCTTTTTAGCAAGCACAGCTGACATGCTCCCTACAAGACTGAATTCACAAGTAACTCAATTATGCAGAGCAAGGTACCTGCCATCACTGTAGATGTGACACTTGCAAATGAGATGAAAATTAGTATTTTGAGAACAAGTTGCTAACACTAAACAATTACAAAACGAAATACCACCGTCTGTTTTCAACCCCATTTGAAAGACTCTTCACATACCAGCTGGCACTGAAAAGGCCACGTTGCATTTGCTCAGGCAAAGATATCCTGGGCCCAAGAGAGGCTTCTAATGGGTGAACTGAAGGGACACAAATTGGGCTCTCAGGCATGGCACTGAGAAGGAACCTTGCAGCTTCTCTAGTGGATAAAAAGCATCAAAACAGCCACATGCTTGGGGCAAGGAAAAATAAAAACAAGCCCAGCTGATGATGGATGCAGAGACTGCTCCATTCTCCTCCGCAGCTGCTCTCCCCGTTAGGAAGTTGGCTGTTAATCCCCAGCTGCCGGCCGCACGTGCCGCAGGCGGCTGAAGCAAGCCGACGAGCAGATGATTCACTGCAAGCCCTGAAGGACTCTCTAAAACCTGCCCAAGAAGCCTCGTAACGAGAACCCTTTCCTGTAAAACTCCATCCTGAAAGGTTGAGGGCATTTCTAGAAGCACACAAGATAAGTTAGCTTCTACACAGGTACTGCTTAGTTTCACAGGAACAAGCTTTTCCCTCGACTCCCTTCCCCTCCCCCAATTTATCCTTCTTAGAAGATTTAGTTGAATGACATTCGGGTTTGACACATCATCATCAAGTCTTCTCTTCCAGCACTAAAAAGTCTCAGTGCCTTTTTTTTTTTTTTTTTTTTTTTTTTTTTTTTTTTTTTTTTTTTTTTTTTTTTTTTTTTTTTTTTAATTATTATTCATTTTTAAGGCAAGGAAGCAAATATAACTACTATTAAAGGAAATAGCTGCCAGGACTGCTGCTGAGGAGAGGCACTGGTTTATGGCAGGCTGGAGTCACAGCATCCAGGACCGAAAATGAAGTGAGTATCCCAAACAAGAGGGATAGGATCCCCAGAACTTAATTTCATTCTAAGCAGTTAGCACTGTCTTCCTGCTCCTCACTTGAAGAATAAGGTTAAAATAGGGGAAAATATTCCAAGCTGGCACTCACAGAAGCTACTAGAAGGTCAGACCTCAACCACACCAGTCAAGTGTGTCCTCCACCCCTCTAAGGTGGCTCTGCACCCCTCCAACAACAGGTCTCTTGCACGCAAACCAATAGCCTCCACAACACCAAAAGAGTGAATTAAGGAACTTAAATGCTGAAAGGCAGGTTGAGCCCTTTGTGTTTCATGCCACTGAAAAGGAAGAACTAAAGACTGGTTCAGTCATCTGTCCCCCATGTGCCAAGCAGTGATATGGCAGGTTACTATGCAAAACCTGCAAATACAAGAAAGCTGGCTGCACAGAAATGGTTACTGTACTGGGACGCAGCCTTTGCTGCATGGTCGAGACCCCCAAAATAGCACCATCCAGGCAAAATTACAGTTTCTGAGACTTTTTTTCAGAAGGACCTTCTCAGACCTTGCAACCTTCAGCCAGCACCTTTCCTTGGGCTTCACCAAGGCTCACAAATCAAAAGTTGATCTTAAATGTTCAGTGTGCAAGAGACATTGTGCGCTCTAGGATCTGTGAGGTATAGACAGCATCATATAAAGATATTTACAAGTCTCAGAACTGAAGATCTCTAAACATACATTTGTGCATCTAGCTCTAATAGGGGGCATGGTAGGCAGGTCTACAGGTCCACAACGCAATGAAAGATTAACGTACACATAGTAAATTAAAATTTTGGGAAAAATTCCACTAAGCAATAAGAATGACAAAAATAAATATATGAATTTATGTTGACTCCGTGAAAATTTTATTTTAAATTAACCCAACAGGTTACAACTTACAAAATAGTGCAAGTCTGAGGAATAGCTTCAGAAGATAATGATAAAAAGATACCTGTTTATCTTCTTGAGGATCAGGGTCCCCTTTGCTGGAATCAGAATTTGTGTCATCATCTTCATCAGAACTATTCATGATATCTTCTTCATCTGACTGAAGATCTCCTATTACCACATTAGGATGATGGTGGTGGTCTTCTAAGGACCTGAAATTAAAATATGTAGAGTCAGTAAATATATCATGGTTTATTTATGTAAAGAGCTTTCTGTTTTACACCACAATAATTGGTCTACTTGGTATCAGAAACACTGAAAACAGTAGTGGGTAATCTGAAGATGATGACGACAGTGGTAGGTTTTTCCAGAGTGGACTCCTAACTCTGCTATGTTTTATCTATGCTGGTATTGATACAATGCTCACTGACAGTGGGCAAAAGCCACAGTACATTTGGAGTATTTATGTTATTCTTGTCCATCAGAGTTTGCCCAACAGCAAAGTCTGAAAAATCTATTTCCTTATTGCTACGTAAATGTATAGTGCAACATTTGCACTGTGTGCCAGGAAGACAAATAAAGATCATAGCTGTTTTGCTTTCTTCTATCTCATAGCATCAGATCTTGCTCCTGATATAGTACTCAAACTGGAGCTTTTCGTCTGAAATCTTAGATGCATGTATATACAGGGTTTTTTCTCAATGCATACGCTAAACAACATAACTGTTCTGTCCAGTAATTCTCCTTAAAAACAAGAAAGCAGAACCTTTTGTGATTATAAACACCTGTCCTCCTGAGATAGACAGCTTTCCAGGTGGCTGTCAAAGCCATAAAATATAACCTTGTTTTGCTGCTGTACAATGATTAGTGAGGTCTCTTTTCATTAGCTTCAGCTGTATTTGCAATACAGAAATTGCATGAGGCAGGCACACAACCTTTCCTCTAACCAGCCTTGACAACTTCAGTAGAGATTTAAGAAATGCAATTCTAGAAGAAAATAAAAAAGGAGGTAGGGAAAGATAAATAAGAAAACAGAGACTAGACAAAAGAGAGCCTGAAGTTTTGGTAAAGTTACATAAAACCACAGCAAATCCATGGGCTCCTACTTTTAATCCTTAAAAATATCTGATAATTGCCAATTACAGTAAAGCTGTGTCTAAATTCACATAACCTGTGTTCAAGGTCAGCAAAAAGATGCTGGGGTGCCTCAGGCTTATTGTGATGTGAGTCAGAAGTGATTAGCTACCCAGCAAACCAAAAAGCAAATCCAGAAACCCTTGCCCCCAAGCTGTTGCAGCCAGCAGAGATCTCACTGCACTGCTCAACACCTAATTTTGTGCAGCCAGCATCTGTCAGGGCTACACACTCCTCCATGTAGCTGCCCTCTGTCTCCCTACGCAAGGGATGGTTACGACTGATCTTTTCTTTTCTCAACTTTGAATCACAAGAAGGCAGGGATGGAGGGCAACTCTTCAGACTCACCGCCTCCAAATGTGATAGCTACCAGAAAGAAAACCTGTCAGCGTGGATCCCACGGGAGGTGGGTGCCGGTAATGTGAACAGCAGAAGTAAGGAACACTAGCTGTGTGAGGATGCTCTGGCAGCCACAGCAAGGTGATGATTATTGAGTGTTCAAGGCAGAGTTAAAAAAAACCAACCCAGTGAAACAATACACAGATGCTGATCACAAAATAGAAATATATTTAGAGATGAAGACAAGATAAGTTGGCCTGCAAACAGACTTTGGTCAGCCACGAAGACATAGAAAAGATTAAAATAGCTTGGTTCTATTAAGACAACACAGGAAGGACTAAGGAAACACCCAAGCAGTTACTGTCTCCCAGAATCAAATGGGGTGGGGGGAGGAAGGAGATGGCAAGCTCATCACAGAGTTCAAATGAGACCCTGAGCCAAGACTGCAGCACCCAGGGTACAGAGAGACACCCAGTAATTTCAGTTCGGAAATTATCAACTTTGTGCAGAAAGAGAGTGGCCACCAGGGAGATGAGCACTGAAGACAGCAGCACATGGAGTACACCAGGGACAGTTCCCATGGAGCCTCCAAGAGCCTCAGGAAAGTGAAAAAGTAGCTTTTCACTAGAGCTTCCCCTGGAAGCACACTGGTGGGATGCTAAGACTTCTGCAGTTACCTCAGCAATTCAGAAAACTCCTTGCCTAGTCTATCTAATTCCCAGTCAAATGACCTGTTGGCCTGAGAATGTTTATTTTAGCAGATGCCATATCATATCCTTTTATTTTATACATGACAAACATCTTTACTACATCTGTAGCATTACCTGAGGTAGGTATATCCCTGTGATTTAGTTAAAACCTGCAACAGAAATAACTACTGCTGTTCCTTACTTTACTATATTACTCACAGTTCTACCATCCACATCTGCCACTGACTCTACATTTGATGTGGGATATTTTTTTTCCCATTGCAAAACATATTAAGCCCTTTATCCCTAACCACACTGGAATTCACTTTTTAGTCCCTTATTACTTAAATTTTACTTTTGTTAATGATGTTTTATGACCCTTTTTCCTACCCTTACTATTTGTTTTAATTGCTGCTTTAATTTCCTTTAACTAAGATTCCTTCCCATCAAGATAACATTATTTTCACACCTGTGAAATCACAGTTCTTTGCCTAAGCATATTCTACAGGATGCTTACTCCCAGATTTTGCTATCATCTTCCATTTAAACTATTCAGGGCAACTGTGCCAACACTTAAAAGTTTTAGGAAAATCTGCCCTCTTTGAAGTCAGAGAAGCATATTTCTAAGGCTGTATTCTGCTTGCACAAAAATAACCCCACCACCACTGAAGGATGAAGATCAATCTAGCTGGCCTCCCTTGGGTGAAGGATTTTCTAATGAAAGATTGGCTTACTTAATAGAAAGTTTCAGTAAAAAAAAACCTACTAAAATTTTTCAATCATTAACTACCAGTGACTTAGGATGTTTACTAAGTGTCCACAAATGAAAGCCACTCACCATATATTTTTTTTTTTTTCTTCCTGTGAATCACAACATTTAAGCAGTAAGCTCCTTTTCTTGCCTTTGTGGTACACAAGCATATACTGTTTGTGCAAAGGAGACTATGAGAGCTGAGAGAACTATGCAGCAAATCTTGCCTGCAGTATCTGCCCCACCACTCAAAGCACCTCAGAGTAATCCCCGCATGCCTTTATCCTGTATTTGCTCAGCTCACAGCCAAACACAGCCCTCAGGTTCCTCCACCTGATATACTTTGTTGAGGTTTTTTGGTGGTTTTTTTTTCTTCTTTCTTTGTCTTTTAAAGAAAAATCACAGTGGATGATAGATGATTAATGATCAAAAGTCAGTTCATGCCCAGCCATTTTCCAGAATCCAACAATCTGCCAGTTCAGGGACTGGATGCTCTACTGTAGCCATGGGTAGATGCACTCCTGGTTCGTATCTGTGGTTGTATCCTCTTCTTCAGAGGAGATAGCGACAAAGTCACTGTGTTGATCAGCCTTTATCAGCCACATACTGGAAAACACATGAGAATCCTTGTACCTTACACCTTAACCTTTACATCATAAACACTATGGTGTTTCTATCGAAACAGAAAGCAGTTTTGTATTTACTCATTACTCTTTCTGTACTTTTACCTCTGAAGTCATCTATACATATACGTAGTTCTCCTAAGGTCATCTCTGGATGAAGTGAAATCCCTTGGAGCCTTTAAATGAGTTTGGAAACACTTGTAAATACTTAAATAAACAGAATCTTTTCTATACTACATATCAATTCCCCTTTTCCAAAATACCAAGGCCTGCAGTAGTGGTTATTTTTAGAGCAGCTCTTCTGATAAGTATTTTGGGGATACTGTGAACCATCTCTATCTTGTTCCCTCTTCATCACGATTCTTTGTCCTACCCACAGCACTACCGAGAGAAACTTCTGCATTATCAGTCATGTGAAACACCATCACTGCCAACTCACCGTGCTGCCCACTGAGTAAGAATATCTTGCCATATCTTGTGAGCAAGTTGTCTAAATATAGATGTGGGGCTTTTTCATTTGACACATAAAATGAAGGGATCGTTAGTTTGCCTCGGAATGAACAGTTTATGGGATGAAGCATATACATTGTGCTGTATTTTCCTAATGCGACAGTAAAATATTAATGAAACAAAGCATGCCAGTCCTAGTCAGGTATACAGCTGGATAAAATGTCAAAACTTAAGAACTGCCATCAAGATATTACACCAGAAAAATAAATCCTAATCAGCATAAAAATCTCTAATTGTCTGCAAAAGATGACCAAGACTAATTCAGAGTAGCTTATCTGTATTACTATGGAAGCTTCAAATAAGCCTGAGGCTTCACTTTCAGGCACTGTTGATTTAGACACTGCATAGGGCACTATAGCCTGAAGTCACATTTAACATTTCAGTCTCAGTTCTCAATTCATTTAGAAGGCAATTAGTATTTTAAGCTTGACTGAGATGATTCAGAGAGAATCTCTGCCATGGAATGCCCCACCATTTTTATAGTATATTGGAATTAATTCAAGTGTTAGCATCACCATAACTACTAAAAAGCAAGTTTCCACAGCTCCAAAGTATTCGTTAAAATACATTCATCCACATCGCTGCTTTACACACATTTCCTTGTGATCTTCATTATTTTCAGATGTTTTTCCTACTTTCAGTAAGTAATCAAAAATATATAGGAATGTCAAATAAACAGAACCTTGCATACTACACTCTACAAGAGTAAATTCCTCTTTTCTCATCCTTTTGTTATGTTAAAAGGAGTTTCTGTTCTACTCTGCTTTTTGTAGGAGTGTCTCAGCATCTTTATTGTTCTTCTATCTCTTCCTCCAGTACGTAATTGCGTTTTTCATTGTTTGTTTATTTTTTAAGAAAGCGTTCAACAGACAGGCAAAATTACACAAACTGAAGTTCCTACTCAACTAGAAAACACACACCAAAACATTGGAGAGCCAATAATCATACCCTACTATAAGATTTCATCTCAAATTCTTTTTGTATCATTAGAGTATTTCACAATCCTTTCACAGCTGCTTGCATCTCACTTTCCTCCAGAGAGGTAACAATCACTATTGCTGGTTCATCCATTTTCAGTTTTTAATATCCCCAGTCCCTGCAATCATTTGCAATAATTAAGGCATGTTCAGCTGCTGTGTTTTTGTTTTGTTTTTTTTTAAGACCTAAAAGCACACTGTCTCTCTGTGGAGGCAATAACTGATAAGGCTGTTTTCATAATGTCTCATACTTGTAATAGCTGTAGGTAAGGCAGCAGACCTCACTGACCAACTCCCTCAATGGATCCTAGCTGTATGCTTCTGGGAAATCACAAGGATAAAAGACTTAAAAGGCTACAGGAAAAAAGAAAAGGAAAAAAAAAAGTTCTATTGCGTCTTTTCAGTTAGGTCCTATCTAAATTCAGAATCTCTCTCTTGAGGTATAAAGAAAGGCTGTACATATAGAAATCAAGTTAAGATCCTGAAACATTTTAATAAGCAATTATCTGATCTGGGTGCTCAAGACAACAGAAGATGCTCTTTGAAAGCCAAAGCAAAAGTGAAATTATTGCTTAGTTAATATTTGCTTGATTTTGTCTAGTGAACTTCCTTTTACTTTAATTTAATACTTTTTATGTAAGACAGTTTGATGTCTTTAATATTTATTTATTTACTGCAGGTTTTTGGAAAAAGGGAAATCAGTTCCAGAAAGTAAGCATGCTTGGCAAAGCACAAAGATAATGAATATGAACCAAGATCACTAGTGAGCTCCTACGGAAGCTTTAAGAAAATATACACCAGGATTAGGCTAAAAAAGGCATCAATTAAGGTATGTTTGTATGAGTTACATTTTGCTGCAATACCTCAGCTCCACAACCATCCTGCACAAGCCAACATCAGCACGCTTCCTTTCACAAACCAGTCTGGAAAGCATAAAGATGAACTTCATATTGCTCCAGATGCACCTGGACCCTAACCCACCACATTCACCTCATCATTTAAACTTCAGATTCTCTGAACAGCACTGACCGTCTACCATTATAGCTAAAAAATTCCCTCCCTCGTTGTCCTCTTCATGTCCCCCTGCTTTTCATTTCTCCTTCAGGCATACCGCACCATTAAGCAGTAAATGAGGATGAAATGCAGCCTGGACCAGGTGGCTTACTTATCTGAGTTATTCCTACAGCATCAGTCACCTCTTGGGTTTAATGACAGTTGTACAGATGGAAAGAGCTGAAGCTGAGATCACATCTCTCCTCTGTAGGTGTAGTGGACAGAGTGAGAAAGGCTGGTGGATACTACTGCAGCTCTCGCTGTGCTGGTTTGGCTGCCAGCACCAGGGGCTGGTTGCCTTATTGCAGCCAAGCTGCTTGGGCTTCAACTTCTCTGCCAAAAATGGTGCTTTTCCACAGCGAGAGAGGGAGATAGCAAGGTGTCTTCTCAAATAGGATTTTATACGATAGCAATAAAGTTATGCCATTCTTCTGCAGCAACACGATTATTTTTAAAAGTTCTTCCTGTTATTAGGACTAATAACAACAAAAAAAGGCAACAGACCAGGAGTTTTTGTTACTCCTGGTGCTACGGAACATGACAGGCAATTAATCTCAATCTCCCTTTTTAAAATATTTTTTAGGACCACCTGAACAGATCACGCTTGTGAGATTCATGAGTTCCTTTTGCGAGCTAGCCTTCCTTAGGTGACATGGCTGAGGAATGACACAGGCCTCTACAACAGAAAAGCACCACAAAATAAGGGGCAAACAAACTATACCAATGAATCTACAATTATTTGCATCACTTTCAACTGTTGTGCTATATTCTCTCTGGACTGGTCCGGGAACTTTAAGGATACAATTACAAACATAAACGCACTCCTCAAGAATCACAGCGAGATAACAGAAACAACCCACATCCAGCTCTCCAATTGAGCACTCCAATTGAAAATTATTGGTGCACATCAGGTTACTTTTTCAAATTGCAATTTAAAGACTTCAAGAATTTCAACAGAATTACTTTAAGCGATATCACATGTAGTGCTTCCATGCATAAGCATCTATGTATTTTATAGGAAGTCAGGACCCTTGATGAGCATGATAGGCTGTCAAAGGAGAAGCTCAAGGCCATTGATTTGAAATGGATTTTGGTTCAGAGCCACCTGTACTTCGAAAGCTGTCTGCTGCCTCCTGGGCGAAGGGTTGGCTGCAGAGAGAGGCCAGGTGGGAACGCCGGGAGTTTGCTCCTGCCAAGAACGATCCTCTTTGTCCCGGTCTTTACCTCTGGCGTTCCCTGCTCACACCTGGGTTTTCTGGGCAAGGAGGATATCACAAACACTGCCGAGAGCTGCCACCGCGTTTAGCCTGTTAGATCATGCTACTGGCAGCTCCTTCTATACTTGGCTGAGCGTGTTGCAAACTGCAGCACCTGACTTGCTGGAACCAAGTTATCCTCGTCTTCGCAGCCAGCAGCATCTACTTCAGTATTCGTTATCCTCAGGCCAAGACAACACTTATTTTTTTCCTCAACAAGAAGAAAAAAATAAACCCGACTCGTGGTAAGCAAAAAAAATGAGTGAGGCATTTCATGTGTTTCACACTTGAACCAATTTTGTACCTTTTTTTTTCTTTCAAGCAATCCATTCTGTCCATCACCCTACTTCAGGCATACGGTGATCAGTACAGTTGTGAGCACGCTTCGTTGCAGGATTTTTAAAAGCACAGTTTTAAAAAAAGGTGTAAACAGCTCTCGGATTATCTCCATATTTAGCTGCGATTTGTAAACAGGAGCTCCCGCGGCCAGAGGCACCCAAGGAGGGCTCTCGCCGCAGGCAGCCTCCCATGCTCACAGGAGGGACCTTCAGCCAGACCATTTGTTGACAATTCCTCAATCCCTTGGAAAGCTCAACATAAACACACACGCATGCTTCAGATGTTTCCACACTCAGCATAGAAAAGCCATGTTTAAAAAAAAAAAAAAAAGAAAAAAAAGAGGTCTCAGTTTTAAACATCTTCCAAGCAAACTGGTGCCCACAGAGCCCAGTTCAGGTCTCCGGCAGCACGGCACGGACACCCTCCAGACAGGCAGGAGAGCTGGTGGCATCGATGGGGTGTCCCCAGCCACGGTGCGTGCCAAAAGGACATTACGCCCATGTAGCAGAACATAATCCAAGAGGACACACAGAGACAGACCTGAGCATCGGTCCTCCAAAGTGAAACACTGCGGCAGACCCCAGGGATGTAAACATTTGCCTGGAAACTTGTCCAGGGGAAGGAGTTGCCACATCAGCTCTTCCTATCCCCACCCAAAGCTGTGGGGGTTACCTGCCTCCCAGGGCAGATAAAGCAGGAAGTCTTTGCAGGATTAACAGCTTTTTGCCTTCCCTTACTAATTCTCATTTCCAGCCCTACTTCACAGGTAGAAAGGCACATCAACAATGCTCACAGCCAAGATTTTTGGGAAAAAAAAAACTCCTGGCATGGAAGTGAAAACAAACATTATAAAACAGGACCACCGAAATACGGTGCTTATTTACAGTCAGGACCTGATATTCTAACTTCTCTCAATTCACAAAACATACCCTGGTGGGAAAATGTTTATTGGGAAAGGACAGCAGGATCAGAAGGAAAATAACACTTTATTTTCCAGTCATATAAAAAAAGAAAAACCACCAACACAACTCCAGCACACACTGAATAGCCTTCTAGAAAACTATAATAAAAATGTGACAAAAATCTCAGACAAAATGCATCAAATAGGAAAGGGAAACCTTTGACCAAGTGAGAACCAAATCTCCTATTAATACCCATTTCAAATAAAATTGTCATGGTAGCTCTGGCAAGGTAAAGACATTCCAATGTTCAGCTACTTCAGTTCCACTAAAATCAAAGTTAATGCAAGGCCATAAATATCTTCTGTACTGACAGATCATTATTTTTATGCCTTTTTTTGGTGACTTTATCTTTGAAATCAGGGCTGTAATACCTCACTTCAGTTGCTCATTCAATTTAGAAATAACACACAATCTATTTCACTCCATTTTTTACATGTCAGATACCAAGATGACAAAAGAAAGCCAAGTAGCAGAGTACTCAGAAGGTAGTCACTTAGATTTAAAATAAACTTGGAGTGACTTAACTCTTAAACACACAACTGTCTGCATGCACGGGAGCTGATGCAGCTTCCTGGGTAGTCTGCCGAAAAACAGAGGTTGAAATAGTCTGGTTGAAGTCACCACTCACAAGTTCTCAAGATTGGACTTGTTCTCTCTGTTCCTCTAGTCTTTTGTACAGATTAGAAGAAGAATGGGATTTAGACACTTCTTATAAACTTCATAGCTCATCTCAAAATCAATACAGAACATCTGACTCAGCAACATCACTGGGGGAAAAACAGAAAAATCAACTGAACTCTGTGCAGTTGAAATCACAGAGCCATAAGGCTCAGGTTGTAGCTATCAAAATGGCAGGATTCTAGCATCTAAAATAAAACCTGCATTCCTTAGCCTAAATTTTGTCTAGTGCATTGAAACAACATAGCTGCATAGTTTTGTAAGTCTATTTGTTAAAACATCTTTAACTGGATTAAATATATATGTTGGGTGAATAAGGCATGTTAATATCAGTGTTGGTATTTATATGAAAACTGTAGTTAATATTTTGATTGCTTTCTTTCCCAACATTTATTTTATGTCCCCAAGAATCTTGCTGTTTTACATATACAATTACATTAGACCTTGCTGCACTTAAAATATCACCATAACCAGAGTACTTCAGAGCTTCACTAGCGCGTTTCCTGAGCCAACGCTGAAAATAACCCACAGGAAAAGCCTGTTGTTGAGCATATAAATGGGTCTTTCATCAATCCTCATGTCACATTTGACTCTCCACTCTACATCTGAGGTACTGTCTGGAGCTACATTTCGTTAACCTGCAGTTTATACCATGGTTGGCAGCCAGGCACAGAGCGCGTGTGTTGGAGGCAGGGGAGCAAGGCCAATATCAGGTGACAAATACACAATGTTAAGTCAGCTTCCCCCCTCTTACGGAAAAGGAAATACATATAAAGAATGCTGAAATTAGAAAAAAAAACCAAACGTGGAATAAAAGAGGAAAGAAAAAGATAAAGCGTTGGAGATTAACTGAAGAAAGTGCGTGACACCCCAGTTCCTGTTGTCCCTAAACAGGGGGTTAGGAAGCAGGCGAAAGGACAGAGTTTTTAAGTGCACAAGTGCTTACTTCAGGCTCCCCCCCTCACTCCAAGCTGCCCTTCAGCTGAAGGCAAGAGCCGACACACTGAGCTGGGGCTACGTCACCGGGAGGAAGGACGAGGACATCCTTGTATTGTACCGGGGGATGGATGGGAATAGCACAGTTAGGGCATTTTTGCCATCTGCAGCGAGCCCTTCCTTGGTGGGAAACGAAGGATAGCCCAGTTTATTGCTTGGCTTGTAACAATCATTGCATTGACCCTCAAAACAGCTCTTTTAATGCATATAGACTGAACGTGCTCCGAAATTAACATGATGTAATTTTCTAGATTGTGCAAGATGATGACAAAAGGAACCACCAAACCCTTTGCAGAGGGGCAGAGGGATTCGCCGGGCAGCACACCCCAGCAGTGCCCACCTCAGCGCCACCGTCAGCTTGCTCCCTCTCATACTCACAAACAACCCAGCCCCAGCTACACTCAGTAAAAAGATAATGTCAAGAACATAAACCACATCTATTTTTATGTAGCACTTGTAATACCTCCTGATAAATTAGAAGTCTTTAGTGATTGCACCTCCAACTCCATCAAAAGTTTCCCTGTGTGCTGCGTCCATGTCAACCTGCTTCATCCAACACTTTCTTTTACCAAAATCAACAGGGATGAAAGCAATGCCAGAGACAAAAATTCGCTTTCACGACAGTCTCCAAGATCTTCACAATTGTTTTCATTTCTTAAGACCTTTCAAACCTTCTCAAGAATAAGGGACTTTGTACTGGAAAAATGCAGTCCTGCAACTCCTTTCTCTCTTTCATTGGAGAGGGAGAGCATCAGACCTCAGAATCTTTCCCAGCATCAAAACAGATGAAATCAGCACATCTCAAACACATCTGCAAAAGTGTGTGTCAAGATTCTTTTAAAGCAATAAAGTTCCTATTTACTCTGATTTAAAAAAAAGGGAGTGGGGTGGGGAAGTCAGCATGCTTCAACCAGTTTACTTTAGAAGATTTAACTATTTTTATTTTCCCAGAGTGCATATTTTCTTCTTATATGTATTTTATCTCAGGTCATATAGGAGACTAAACTATAAATCTGTATGACTGAAAGCCATCCCAATACGAAGGGAAACTCCTTCACTTTGTGGAAAAGCAGACCCTGGAGACACAGACTTGCATGAAGATACTTGCAAGGAAATTAAAAAACAAAACAAAACAAACAAAAAACCAACCCAAACACCCATACGCTTTCCTGAGAAAAAAATAAAAAAAATCCACTGCAAGTCCTTAATGTAGTTTCATCTGCTACCCTAGTAGTATAAAATAATTCAACACTACAAAATAGAACAATTCCAGACCCAAGGTCACCTTAGGGAAGTGAAGGAGCTCCGAGAGCAGCGTACAGCCCCAGGATGAGGGTCCTACCATCTGCATACACCCAAAGCCTTCCCAGTCCTTGTGTCAGAAGATCGATATTTCCAAGCAACGCTGCTACCAATATATTTCCATTTCTCACTGTTTTGGACCCTGATTAGACACCCCATAGTCCATAAAATAGCCAAATGCGAGAAGTCAGCAAGACATCATATTCCTTATGTCCGGTAACCAAGAATTGCTTTGTCCATTCCCTGCTCGGGAGCTGGGACGGCCAGATTGGCCTTGCCTTCAGCCTGGCGGGGGGTGGGAAGTGGAGATCTGAGCCATCTGACTCACTCCTTACTGGGAAGCCCTCGGAGTTGGCAGAAGCACCAGCCGCATAACATGTACGTGAGAAAGCGAGGTAGGGAGGGGAAACGAAAAAGGCAGGCTCAAGGAAGCAGAACACAAAAAGAAATCCAGCGATAACACATGACTGAAGATAATGAAGCCTGATAGGGAACCTAAATAGCACGCTATATCAAAGCTATTCCATTAAAACCTGAGGTACAACTGCAGAGATAGAGTTTATTGTACAATTAAGGGGGGCAGAAGCCAGCTAGAAGTGCAGGGGGAGATCGGAAGACAGGACAAGATAGCAGAGCTGATAGATAAATAGAAATCTGCCTTCTTCAGATTAGAGACTAATCCATTATCATGTTTAAGAAGCAGATGAAATCCAAATAATCTACATACCTGGCCTCTATTTATGAGGAAACAATTATATCCTTCAATAAAATTAAAAAGAAAATGTGTATAACACCTTCAATACCTAAAATGTATTTTGTGCATTCGAATCTCAGCACAAGTGTTTGAAACTCTTTTTAAATACTATTGAGAGCCTGCAGTATTTTATGAATGTAGTTTCTCTCTTCAAATGTTTTTCAATGGGAATTTTGCAACTGCAAAAAAAATCCTTCCCTAACGTAGCCAATCCCTAAATGACACACATTTGTCTGGTGCAATACTGCTCATCAGAAGCATGCCTCAACCTTAACAAAGTTCAGTACATCAAAGAGAAATATGTATCAAAGCAAAGTGCTTAACCACACAGATTTCAATACTAAATTCAATATTTCAGGAAGGCTTTCATGGACACTTAATTGACCTCTGGGGACTCAGTCACCAAAGCAGAATTTAGTCCGGAAAGCTAAACTTACATTTTGCATTGAGATGGTCATTTCTGGAAAACCAATGGATTATTCTAAATCAGCAGGGGTGGGGGAAATAGGAAGCACTATTTCATGAAGCCAACATTAAGAGCTCAAAGGATTGTTGTCACGTGCCACCCCTCACTACCCGCCCACTCCCCCCCCCGAGTCCTTTCCATAGAAAAATCCTAGCTGGAAACACAATAACACCACTATAAATTTCGTCAAAATCAATTAGCAACATCTTGAAGGAACCGTCGAGAGCAGCCAATAAATTCAATATGCTATTCCTTAAAGGCTGAAGGACCAGACTCATTCAACCTGAAGTACAATTCTCTTGCCTCGAACAACATAACAAATGCAAATAAGGAAGCCCACAAGATCCAGAAAAGTTTAAGTTTCTGTTTCCTGCAGTATGACAGATCTTCTAAGGCATTTTCAGTGTTCCTTCGCATCTTTTGATTACTGGACAAATTTTACTTTTGGTTTTAAGGAAGGTTTTACTGTCCTCCTCAGAACAAAAGTCTGTCACTAAAAAGAGGATAACTAATGCATAAATATTTCTCTTTCATTGGAAGGATTTAAAAAATGGTGTTATTTCAAGACAGAAGCATTCCAACCACTGGTCTCTGACAACATTTACAGGAATTGTGGTGGTACCAGCAGCACTGACTTTATGCCTCTCTCTTCGGAACTGAGCCATTCATTTATCAAAAAAAAAAACCAAACCCAACGAGCTGCTTCCCCTGTTATCTGCAACGGGATAATGATATTTAAAGCTTCTTTTACATTTAACAGTACACTTTTTATCCTACAGCATCTATTCGTCACTGACTTTCTTTACAGAATCCTCATAATAACACATCCATCTTCATTATCTGTTTTAAATTGGTAGTCAAACAGATAGACAGGACAGAATAAACAATCCTTTAAAAGTGTTTCAAGAGACTTCTTTTTTCAATAGTGGAAACAAAACATGGATTATCTGCTCTCAAGGTATTTGTCACGACTTTCTTTATTGAGAATGTTCCCCCGAACTACTTGAACCAAGCAAAATCCATCAGTTTCCCATCAGCAGCTTTTGTATCACCTTAGTGGTTCACACACTGTACCACGACCCTGCTTCTCTTCCTTTCAAAGTCAAGCCTACCTTCAGTGGAAAGTGACATCAAATAACCTAAAATCAAGTGGTAAGTGACAACTGATACCCCACCATTAATTACCCAGGCCTACCATTTGCATTTAAATCCATGTGGAAAGGCCCAAGCAAATAAAATGTATCTGAATTTAATAAGACACATGAATTTAGGATAAGAGTGTCAGAAGCTATTACTATTCTCCATTAAACATCAAAGCATACTGGTTTCACCAGATGGGATTGGGAGGTAATTCCTCAGTAACCACCGAAGCACTGGGTTCGTTATGAAAATTTTATTTCTTCCTCCAGAAAGAAATGTAACACGGGGTAAAGACACCACCAAACTCTTCTGGTAATGGCAAGCCTGGCCATTAAGACTTAATATACTGTATATGTGCTATTACGGCTAGAGGTGTAGGCAATCGGTCTATGAATTTCTCAGAACAATCTCATTTGTGCATTGGCTTTAATCATAAGATAATTTGCTTTGAGATCCCCATTAGCAGTGCATTACAGGAGCTTTATGTGCCATGATCTATGAAAAAGAGCTAAGTGCATGTTCTGACAGGCTGGGGAAAACGCAAGCGGTAATTATTTCAATAACATCCGCACTGTTTCTCTAACCGGTTTTATAATACCACCTGGCCCAGGAAATGATAAAAGGCTCCTAAAGAGCTATGCAGAAAAGGTAAGACGTTGATAAAGAAGCTTCAAAGGATTTGAGATAACAAGGGATGGGAAAACTGGATGAGCTGCCTGCCTGG
The DNA here is from genome assembly GCF_001431845.1 of Calidris pugnax. Classification (NCBI taxonomy): domain Eukaryota; kingdom Metazoa; phylum Chordata; class Aves; order Charadriiformes; family Scolopacidae; genus Calidris; species Calidris pugnax. The sequence goes on along the minus strand of NW_015094506.1, from coordinate 10,057,614 downwards.
CTCTGTCCGGGCAAGGACCCTTACGACACCTCCCAAGCCAGAGCCAAAACGAGCACCTGTACCTGCTCCTCCAGCAGCAGATGATCCAGGTTAGGAGACCACTGCCCCGTTGCATCCCTCTTTCTCCTAGGGGTTTCCCTGAGATCCCTGAGATCTACTGAAGAGACTGCATGCATTAGTTACTTACTAAGGTAGTTTCTGACTGTGTAATCCAATTTAAATAACCACTTACATAAAGGGTTCTGGATATGGTTTTCTATGGTATGCTTTTAAAAGAAAAACACAAACCCAATCATGTCAAGAACATCCAGCTTCAGAAGCAGCTACAGTTGCAGGTCTGCCAGGGTGCAAGAGATCATTTAAACCCTTAAAACACCATTGGTACTAGGGAAGGTTTGAGTTGATAGTGAATAACTATAAACCTCTCACGATCAGCCAGGTAAGAAAACTGCAGAATTTAGCTCAAGGAGCGACTCCGGTCTCATGCCCACCATTCTTCATATAGCAAATCAGTCCTTTTCTTTTCCTGAAGCAAAGACATACTGTGACCTGACCCAAAACCACAACACAAACCAAAACAGATTACATAACACACAAAACAAAATAGGTCCTCATTTAAGTTTGGCCTCACCCTTCTTAGGTAAATCAATTCAAGGGAATACTAAGAGAGCCTGGTTTGACCCCCAAAAGATAGCCAACAATTAGATCTAAACCAAAAGCATACACTCAGCCAGGAACATTAACTATATCAAGACAAAACCAAGAAACACTCTACTGTAAACAAGAAGAATACTCAAAACCAACATGAATAAATATACCAATACCAAGTCCATAACCAGAAATCCTACTTGCCATGATAAGGCTGCACGCTTTCCATCAAACAGTCAACAAAATGTTGAGGACATCAACTTCACAACAATTATTAATACAGGATGCCACTTAAAATATTTTTCTCTTCCTATAGAAGAGGAAATACTCCCTGAAGAATGGCCAGCTCTCAGATTCCTTGGGGCACGTGTTTGCTACACATACATCCAAAATAAAATGAAGCTGAATAACCCACAGCAAAAAAGTGACAGTAAATATTACTATCTATAAAGTAGTTCATTTATTCTCATCAATATGCATATATTCTCAACAGCGTAAACAAGTTTGCTGGGGACTATGACATATACAGGCTGCATATTTCATTCAAATCCTTATTGCTTGTTTGAGAGAAATCTTGAGCATCTGTAAACCCAATGGATTAGTTGAAAAAGTTAAATAATACAGTATTGGACCAAAACAACACTTCACCTATTACTGCATGCTGACAGACCCAGTAAGCAATGCTATTGACAGAGAACATACGAGCCTGGCCACTCTTTGAGCATCCGCAATCACAGTATTACAGATATTAAAAGATCTGTTCCTGCCTATTGCATTATGCATCTGTTTTGGACATATCTGTGAATCGGTCCAATCCCTTTTTGAATCAGCTGATACTATCTGTCTCCACCACCTTGTGAGACAACGAAACTCAGCAGCAACCGGCAGAGTCACCAAACCTCATCTTTCAGTAATATTCTGAGTCACACAGAACTCACACTACCACCACCTTTGCTGGGAGAACAGAGAGATATAGAAGACTCATTATATTCAAGGAGGCAATATCTTCTGTTATACCCAAAAAGCTTTCAAGACCTGATGAAGAATTTGCATGCTAAAGTTTGTCTGCTTTTCCCAGATCTATTAGCTGATCTAAAAACATACTAATTCCCCCTACATACCTAGCAACTATGCACTCTGTGGATGCTTATTCAAGTTCATCCTGAGACTGTTCATTTCTCCCCATTTAAGTATTCTTGGATACAAATACATGACTGTATCTGATTTGCTGTAAATCTGGAAAAGCACATACATCAGTTTGCCGAATTTTTATCATATACGAGAAATAACTACCTTATTTTTCCTCTTCACTCTTTACCAAGTGCAGTTTTCAAAACAGCAAAAGCATACAAAGATATTCAGCAAGGACTGTCCTGCTGACATTTAATGAAAGGGGTGAGGCAGTTTAGTCATCATCTAAACACATTTATAACCAACAGAATGATGCTGTTTAACTTCCCCTTTCTCTTTAGTTTACCTGCCAAGTCTCAAACGCCTGCTTGTAGCTTCACAGGGCTCCTCAACCTCATAGAGGCCAGGGCTCTGGTTTTCCACACTGCTGGAGCTGTGACATTCAAAACCGAGGTTCCTCCCAGCAGCCATAGCAAAAGGCAAGTTCTCGTACTCGGGTATCTCCTCATAGTGACGCACGTTCTCATACTCCGGCGCGCAAGTGCTGGGTACAGAATTCAAACGCATTTGGGACAGGTTCTCTCCCAACAGTACATGCCCATCTAAAGACTCCAGCCTTTGGTTACTTCGCATCTCAGGCTGACTTCTGTTTCTCTGCCTCTTCTTCAGTAATGCTGGACTACTTATTTCTACAGAATGCGCCTTGGAAGATTTAGTTTTCCTTTCACTGCCTACAGATGCTATATTCCGGTTGCTGCCACTTCCATACCCTTCCCCCGTGGAAAGGTTGGCAATAGCACTATCCATTGACTGGCTGCCTTTAGACAGAAACTTTTGGAAGTCACTTTTCATTAAGCAAACCGACAGTTTCATGTTGAGAAACTTTTTCAAGCTATTTTTCTTCTGGTGGTCCTTGCAAGGCTTGTCTGTCCTTTCCATGTCCACAGCAGAGAGAGATTTGGCCCTAGGCTTTGTCACAACAGTCAAGTGGTTGAAACCAGTAGCAATGTTAGCAGTTTTTAGTGATTCAGAATTTCCTGAAAACGGAAGAATAGGATGAGGTAACTTCCAGACGGGTTTCTCAGAAAAACGTTTAGGTATGTCACAGGATGACAGGGCACCTTGCTCCTTGGCTGGTGGATGTGTGAAGTGAGATCCTTGCAGAACACTGTTCGATTTGTCCTCACTGGAGGTGTAAGAACTTTTCTCCACAAGCTCTGCTGACGCAGCTTTTTTCAGCAGGCCAGCAGCTGGTAGGCTGTGCCTCTGTGGTTTCTTCGGAACAATTTTTGGAGAAGTTTCATCCTTTATTTTAACTTCTTTATCTTCCAATTTTTGTGGGGAAACATGGAGGCTATTGGAGGCAGATGAATGCTGACTGCCAGTGAATTTGAGCTGCTTTGGCAAACTCATGGACAAAGCATCACACCTGACAAAGTTAGTCCTTTTGTCCACAGCATCTACCATACTGGCATCATCTGTCATCTCATCTGTGGAGTTAACTAAGTTATGGGCTGCATCTAAAGAACATTCAATGCCTTCCACCAAATCAGAAGTTTTGTGTGACAACTGAGGCAAAAGATTTTGTGAAGCTGACACTTCTGTAGCAGGTTCCTTCACCTGATGCATTTTGTCTGCATTGATCTGAGTTATCTCACATTTTTCAGGATGAAGCACTTCTGTATTATTGTTATAACAAACACTTTGACCAAGGATATTAATTTTTGCTGGCTTTTTAAAGCTTTGTTCTGCAAGCCCAAAGGAATCTTTCTCTGAATTAGATGGTTCCTTTGTTCCTTCTCCTGCAGCGTCTATGCCATCCTGACGGACTAGACATGCAGCACGTGGCTTTCTTGGCTTAGGGATAGGAAGCACTTTTGAGCTCAGGACTGAAGATGTTTCAGAGGAGGTTTTATCAGCATCTGCTTTCTTACCCATTTCACCTGAAAACAAGCTATTGCTACTTAAATTTTCATTTTCCAGGATTTCCTCGTCCAATGGGCAAGAGCAACTATGGCTGTTTTCAGTCAAACTCGAACAAATTTCAGACATCTGAAACTCATCAGCAGTGAGCTTACTGTCAGTATTTTGTTGCTTCCCTTTAGCTACTTCAGAAGGTGACGAACACTGTACAATTTCCATAAACTCTATTTTAACATCGTTCTTGGAATTGCTGCCATCCCCTTTGCCCAGTTTGTCTGCATACCTGTGCCTCACAGGACTGCTGTTAGGAAACATACTATGAGTTAGAACATCCTTAAGTTTCTCTTCCAAAATGCTGGCTTTCAAAACCACCTGATTTCTGTTTGCCAGTTTTTCATTGTGACTATCCCCCAGAGCTAGTGAAGTTTTTTCACCAACTTTGATGTTCTCTAAGTTTTCAAAGTGCTCGAAAATGATCTGAGTTTTACAGGTGCTCTCCCCATTTCCAAGCTTATGAAGGCATTCAAATTTGCAAGATGACACTGGTAGAATATATGCTGTGTTATCAGTACTCCCTTCTGAGGCTTCATTTTTATAGTTCAAGTGGTCCAGTGTTTGAGAAGAATCCCCCCTGTGCTCTTCAAAGCTTTTTGTGCTTTTTCGTACAGACGACTGAGGTTTAACTTCTGGAACGGACGAGCTCTTGAGAACCTTTGGTTTCGGTGCAATTGCTGGTTTGGTTTTCCTTGCTGCTTGTATAACGCCAGAAAGTACAACATCAGGTTTCGGTGCAACAGGTGGAGGCGTCGCCTTGTGTCCTACCACAAATTTTGGTTTGGGGGCCACCGGTGGCTTCTTAATTTCTAGGAAGAATGGAAAACAAAGACTTTAGTCATGATCAGCCCCCAGAACAACTTCATCTGCACCACAGCATTATTAGAGGTTTTGTAACATCTAAATCACACGATCTACAGGATCTCAGTGTGTACATGCACACACTTTCCTCTTGAATGCACGCCTCCCTTCCCTACCACTGCTTTTTCACCAGATGCCTTTCTTGTTTTTAACAGGTATAATCAAGGCGCAATAGGAAAAGCCTTCAAGAGTAACTTGTTAAAAAAACATTTTAGCTTTATGAAAGCGATGTCCTTGCTCAAATGCTCAAGTATGATGCTAACAAAGACAGAGCAGATTAGAGTGGTTTTACAGTTTGAACTATTGCGATACCTTTTAAAAATGGTGCCAATACGCTAAGTGCCTCACGTATAATAAGCCACAAAGATAACAGAACAGCAAGGGTAACTATCAAGACAGTTCAATTCCTTCCCCTACCATGCCTGGAAACATGTAACCTAAAATGCCTTTCGCTTCGTCTTCTTTTCAAACAATATTGAGATGGGTTATTGTACCAGCTGTAAAACTGGCATGTCGCTACCATCAGTTCAGTGAAATCGTCTGTGGAGTGAAGTTAATGCAGCATTTTGTTGCGAGTCGCTACTTTCCTATTGTAAAAGTAAAATAGTATTTCTGTGCATCTTATAAAATTAATCTTCCCAACATGTTACTGTCTGACCTAGAAACGGTCACTGCTGTTATGACTTATGACCCACTTGACAGCACAAGATGACAAACCCTGGGGAGAGTGGACAGCAGGAAAAGGAGAACATGAGAAATTCGGAGATTATGGAATTTTGATCACATTATTGGTTTCAGGTGGTTTTGAGGTTTCTTTATTCGTAGTTTGGTGGGTTTGGTTCTCTTTTTTTTTTCTTCTTTTTCCCTTTTTTAAGGTATGCATGAAACATTTTAATATTGCAGAAGATCATTTATGACCAATTTATTCCCACATGCTGGAATAATTTCAGATTTCTAAGTGCTTTGAGTGATTTTTGATATATGAAATGAAAACTGATTTATAAAGTTAACAAGTTTTCATTTTGTTTTCTTATGTACTACCTCTGCATTTATTACCTTTGTTTTGAATAATGTTTTGGTGTACTTTCAGGAAGTCATACAGCTGTTAAATAAAACTCTCAAGAAAACATGCTAATTAATGTTTCACATGCAAAGAGATTGGGTAAGCCATTGATTTAATATTCCCTTTGAACTGTGTGTTTGGTTGTTTTATATCACTATTATTATTACAGATGTGCAACTGTATCCTAATCTCTAGCCTAGAAATATGAGAATAAAGTTTCAGGCTTGGGTTTTTTTTTTTCTGTTTTGGATTTTTTTGGTTTGTTTGAAAGAAATCTAGATGGTTAACAAAAAGAAAAAAAAATGAAAGAAAAAAGGCAGATGCCCTCAGTTGCAAGCATTTCCTAAACACTAAGCCACTTCTCTAAGCAGACAGCCAGAAACAATGTCTCTACTATAGAAACAGGAAAACCATGTTTTTCTAGGACATGAATCATTAAATGGTATCCAGACTGACTCCACTTACACTTAAAATAGCTGCCCTCACTGCAATTATATTAGCAAAGAGGTAAACCCGATGGCAGAGATAATTTTTGAGACATTTTGCAAGAGGGAATGCAGAATTTCTTTCAAAAGCCACAGCTCCCTATAGCCACTGAGGACAGCCAAGAGCGACGCAACTCCCAGCTACTGCAAAGGCTGTACCACCTTCTGCTTCTTGTCCAAAGACTAGAGTTTTCCCACACAGTGAAGAGTCAATAGTTTGCTAGGAAAAAGAAAATAATTAAAAAAACTCTTAAATTAAAAAAAAAATTTATAAAAACCTCTTTGGATTGGCAACCACTGATCCTGAAGAGCAAAGGGTGAGTTGCACACTCACTTTCAGACAAGGGAACTACCTATTCAGTCAGAGAATGAAGTGATGGCAATAAAGGAGCCTGTTTCCTACAGTAAAAATCAAGGAAGGGATGCCCAGTTTGTCACAGAACACAACACAGTAGTAGACCTGGGCCATGTTCAGTAATATTTATTAAGATATTAAAGCTCCCTGAAAACAGGAGAGAGACAGTCTGCTTCGGAACCCTTCCTGATGCCCAAATGAGAGAAACAGATTGCAGAAAATACAGGAGATTAAACACTGGCTAGGTAAGTGATATCCTGTGGATTATTTGTCCCACTCCACAAATTGAAGTTCACAAACCTTGGAAGTTTCTCTCTGTCTAGTGGGACTGCCTAATATTTTGGATAGCAATCAAACTAGATTATTCTGCAGGGCTTTCTACTAGTATTAATTAGGGAGGACACTGAGAAGGTATGATATGATATCATTAACTGCATATAAGATTCAAAACTAAAACATGAAAATGTAAAGGGATGCACAGAAAACAAACTAGTTGTTTATATGCCAATAGTGGAAACCTGGATAACGAACAGAGCCAGAAAAATTAACTTCTGATAATAAGTGCGATTCCATACAATTTCTGAAGCCTACTGGAATTTTTCAAATTACTTCAACATTAAAAACCATTGAGATAAACAGAAGAGACCAGCAAGTTGTATGGTATAATAAAGGCACCACTATCTGCTTTAAAGTGATTCCTTGTTTCATCTAGAGTAGATATGGGTCAATGTACTAACAGGCACATTACAGTCTCGGTATCAATACAGATCTGCAGTAGACAGCTCAATCAGAAAGGAATGTTTGAAAGGGCTCCTCATCACATAACTATGACGTGAGAGGAAAGACTTCAGGAAGGGAATGCATGCCAATAGTTTTCCTCAACAAAATATCTTTAAGTTTCTGAAAAATACAAATATTGAACTTCTCAGAAAAAAATCACAGCAGCTAGGCAAGGGTAAAGGTATATTAGATTTTGATTAGAAATCGAGAATTGAAGTTCAGTTGATTATAAACTAATTTAATTCACAATGTGTGAATCCAAACCAGTTGTGCATACCACAGCACTTTAAAAGGGACAGTTTTCCACCCTGAAAAGAAAGAAAACTAAGTAGGGGGCAATTGTTATATATAAAGATGTAAACAATGTGGAAGTCATATAAGAATGACTTTTTGTTAAATGACAAGCAAAAGCAAGCCTCTTTGGTGAAAACCAATAAATATAATCAAGGGAACATTATACAACAAATGCTTGGAGTGGTGAGCTGTTTGGGCAACGGGCTTTTTCCTGGTGCCATATGGAGTTCACCTAAGAATAGAGATGGTTGGTTATGTTTAGGAGAGAAGAAACTGCAGAGAATTTGGAAATCATTGTAGACAGCTATTTTATATGAGCTCCATGCTGGCCTACAGCTAACGTGGTAAATAATCCTCCAAATTACAAGGAGATAAATATAAGAAGATGGAGAGAGCTGAAAATACTTCTGTATACAACACCTGCTAGACTGTTAGTGACATGCTATGTCACCTTCTGGCATTCTTAGATAAAAACTTAAAACTAATTCAAGAAATAACTATAGAAGTATGCAAGGTCTAGAAACCATGCCTCAAATCCCAAGAAAGCTCATTCTGTTTAATTTAACCAGGAATTTAAGAAGTGAGACAGTGATAGTATATATGCTCATGCATATGTGGAAGATTTTTGATAAAAAATGGCTCTTATTCAGGAAAAAGAGAGACACAATGAGATGCTATAGCTGACCACTGAAGTTTGACAAGTTCAAACTAGAAACAAGGCTATAAAATAGTCATTAAACCCCAAGGATAATTAACTGCAGGAAAATCATGCCTAGGGTTATGATGGAGTCAGCAGCACTTGCAGTCAACCTAAACTCACTTTCTGAGACTTGTAGAAGCCTCAGAAGAAATTTTGGACTGGACTTTGGATTCTCCATCTTGCTTTATTCAAAGGGATTGGAAAATCACTGATTTCCCCCACCCCTCCCCTCCAGTCTCACACCATTTCTCAGAGAAGATCCCCACATCCAAATTAACATCCTGAACTACCACTAATTAACCCAAATGTAAAAGCAGAAACACAAAGTTTTATTTGCATACATGGATTAAATGGTTAGGAGTTAAAGAAGCAGTCAGAGATACCCTCTGACTTGCTTGACTAGGCAAAGGAAGAAATCCATAAATAAAGTGACTAACAAAGCTGCCATCACCAACAGGAAATCTGCTGCTCATCTAGGAGCAGCCAACACCGTGTTCAGTGCTGAAGAAAAAAGCCAAAATGCCAACACACACAATACCCTTAAAAAAAAAAGTGTGGATTAAAAAGAACGTTATTTTTCTAACAATAAATAGCACCACCTATGCAGGTCAACACATATGCTCCTGTCCTACTTCAGGTCACAGCACAGAGGGCAGACATTTGTCCCTCTGGGGAATTATCTCCTCCAGCATGCCGAGGAAAAAGCAACACCCAGTCTCATCCTGCTGAGCTCTGCTGTGACCAACACTCACCACTGCTCATCGAGCACACACTCCTGTCCTACTGTCAAGCTCTTTTAGAGGAGAACACCTCAGAGCAACTTGAACTCTCAATGTTTTGGCCTTAAAGCGTCTATTTCTGTTCTTCAGATGATAGGAGTTGGCATTTGAGGACCGTATTTACAAATGCTCATGTATCTTTTCCTATGCGATATCCTGAATGAGCAAGGAAAGCCAATAAGTGCTTAAGACTGCTCTGTCTATTATTACATGGCTTTAAATCTCCTCAAAATTTTACCTCCTGTTATCTTGCTCACCCAGTATTTACATGACAGAACAGAGGGAAAGAAGTAGTGAACTGGGGCAAAAAAAAAAATAAAAAAAAAAATAAAATCAATCAGCACTACCTCTCCTGCAATAAACCCTACTGTTGATAAAGGAACATTATTTTCCCAGGTTGCGTTTATACCCATGCTTCTGAAATTCTGCTAACAACTTCTACGTTTGGGAACAGCAAAAGAATAAGTTATGTTCACTCAGATCTACCCAAGAAATGGGGACAAATGGTTCTGATTGCAGGGAAACAAATTTGTGATGTATGATCAATCATCCCAATCCTCCTTTACAAACCAAACTAAAAGACTATCCAGAAAATATAAAGTTCTAATAGCTCATCTGTTTGGCAACATCATCTGTCACGCAGGCATAACTTGACAGGCCTTTCCTTGCAACACTCCACATGATGGGATGAAGGGAGGCCTCTCTCCTGGTGTCCAGGGTCCTCTAGAGGACAGGCCTCCTGTGAGGCATCCCCACACAGAGACCCTGCAATCCACCCGAAATCAATATCCCTTTAGAACCACAAATCTCTAGGAAGATGGTAAAACAAATAATCAGTGTGACATAAGATTTTGATAACAGCTAGACCTAAACTTGAGGTTTGTGTACACAGTCAAGTTACTATACGGTAAGCCAAGGTGTGAATTTAGCAAACCAGGTTATTCTACAGTAGCTGACCATACATACATACTCTTATCTTACCACAAAGTATACGAGACAGGTTTCACCTCTTAGGTGAGAAGGAATAAACTATTTCACAGGTACTAGGAAAAGAAAAGCAAATGGCTTGAAACAGTTACTGCTTAGCAGCTAGCCAATATGTATATTTACAGTAGGCCTTCTCATGGCACCTTGTTTACATGTGAATATTGTCTCCTCAGAGTTAGGAAATCACATCTGTAGGCTATATATGAAAATAACATGATGCCCAGGAGGTATCTACCAAGCAACAGATGTGCTGTTCTTTCTTACGTGGAGGAGCTTGCTCCAACAGCCAATTTACTGTTCCTGAGACTACTTTTGGCACAAAACACTACAACTCACAGACACAAAACAAGAAAACCAATCTGGCTTTTATAAAAGCGTGCAGGGTGAAAGATAATTATTGCTATATGTTTGCGCTACAGTCAGAAATTATTGCAATGGTAGTTAATAGACTGCACAGAGATACAGATAAAGCATTTTAAAACTCCTGTTCTCCAGCAACTTAAGTTTTAGTGACTCACAACAAGGCTTTTAAATTATTTTGCTTTCAGTTACAGAAATAAAGTGTCTTTAGGTAAACAGGTCAAAAAAGTATTCTGAGATCATTAATTTATTTCCTGCAACTGTGTATTTATTTTCTCATTATGCAGAAGCTCTGATTTTCTCAGGTGTCACAATGCTCAAAAAAAAAAAAAAAAAAAAAGGAATGAGTCATGACATCCCGGAAGATAACACATGTAGTTTTTAAAATACAAGGGGAAAATGATAGTTTCCAAGCCACTATGGTTTTAGAAAACATCCTAAATAAACTGCCAAAGGAAAACATTAATTTCAGAATCTCAGGTTGTTCAATGGTTGAAATAAAACAGGAAAGTTGGGGATAACTTTAGAGTAAGGACAAGAGATAAATAAACAACCTTTTAAGATCGCATGCAGAGATAGAGCTGAGTAACTCTAACTAGACTTGACATATTAGAGGGTTAAAGGGACATTAAACCCCATAGGCCTCATTTTTTCAGTCCTTGAAAGCAATGAAGTTTGATTGGAAAAGTCATCTTGATTTTGTTTATTCTGTTCCTGCTATGTTTTTTTTCCCCATTGAATTACATTTTTGACATTAAAACACACCACATATTTCTCATTGCTGTTGTCAAATCATATTTCAAGTCTATGCTATACGTTCTGCCCACGTTAAATAAGCTGTATAGATTCACATATAAGGACTGTTTCTTCAGCAAGAAATAATAAATGTCAAACTCATAATTCTGAGCTTTTGGGTTTCCCTTTTAAAGGCAAAGCACATACTTGAAGACAGCACAATAGTTCCAGGCAGAAAATGAGTAAATGCACATTCATCAGCTCACATATAGAGATTAGGCAGTACACAAGAAAGCAATGAGAGAATAGCTATAAACAAAGGTTGAAACCAACATATAGGCTGATCACTACAATAATTTTCAAATTAGCTAGAAGTATTTTAAGCAAGTGCTATAGTCCCTAAGTTCTTACAAACCCAGATTTACATATATATCTTCATATATGTAAGCAACAACTACAAAAGAACTCCTTCACCTATCACTGAATTACATCCAGCTCTAGACTGGGATGTAAATGAAACAATTCTGCACAGTAACTAGAAAATATACATAGCAACAAACTGAAAATGCACTGCACTGTTTAGTGCAGGCAAGCTGGAGTTGAGTTAAGGCTGGGTTACCAATGTCAGACCTTTTCCAATGGTCAATATTTCTCTCCCCACCACAACGTCTCTTTCAGACTCCTGCATATCAAGCTGATGTCACTCATACACCTGCGAATCCTACTTAAAAATATTAAGTCAATACTGATGATGTTGAACCAGGTTGCTTTGTTCTAAAGGTACATTAAAAGAAGACACAAGAGTGAGAGACACTCAAGCCCTTCAAGTTAAACTGAAGGAAGAGCAGAAGATTTCTAGGCATTTCAAATTCTACCAGAAGCCTTCACACAAAGTAACATTTTTACTGAAAGGTTGTATTACCAATCAGTTGTCAGAAAGCTAGCTTACGTAGCACAAACCAGAGTAAGAATTGAATTCACAATATAAATAATTTAAATGTAGAAAATAGATCCTATAGATCAGAGGACTGAAATTAAAATATAGGAATTGTTAAGTTTTTCTTTGAGGAATAGCTTTATAAAGCATGTCTATATATTTCAGGAGCTAAATTCTGCAGCAATACAATAAGGCAGATGTTAAACCTTCAGAACTGTCTTCTGGCAGTCCCCAGTCTCTTCATACCCTGCCTATGAGCTCCTTAACGGAAACGTCAAAAGCTGTCACTACACTGTCAGTGGGATTGTGAACCTCGGATCCTGTTTCACCTGCTCCCCATATTTGTTTTTTACCTTCACGTAATCCATCACACACAAAATACTTTTCACCCCCTCTTCATCAGTATTCACATACCTCTCAGCTTCCCTCTTCCTGGGCTCTCTCTATGCCTTCCCTTTCAAATCCCTTACTAAAATTCACATTTTCCATGACACGCTCCCACTTTCTTCTTACTGATATTCCTCAGCATCCCTTTCTCCTGTGTCTTCTAAATGACTTTTCTCACCAGAACCCCTTCCTCCTCACCTTCCCCACAAACACCATCACAACATAAGTTAAACCAACAGACTCGGTCAGGAAACCTCAGCTCTAGAAGACCTGAAACCACTGTTTAGTGCTAAAAATCTACCCAACTTTCTGAAGCTTAGTACCGTATCAAATTTTATTTAAATAGCCCAGCTCTAAGCTCTTGAGCACCCCCTAAACACAAATCTTTTTTTTGCACAGTTATTTAACTCTTAAAAGAGCAAGGGTGAGCTGTACTACCAGCGGCACTATTAAACAACATGAACACACAACACAGCTGTTAAGCAGAGATTGTGTCCCGCTTTATTACATGTTCTTCCAGATCTAAACAAAACCAGTTCTAGCACATATATTAAAAGTGGAAATATTTTAAATGGAGCAGAAAGATACATTGAATAGTTTTTTATTTTCCAGTAAGTTCTGATGAACTGAGAGAACCCACATAACTTAATTAACGCTGGACTTGGTAACAACAAGCCTCCCCCCCTCAATCCTTACAGGAAGCACTTCGCTGCTTCAGGTTTACACTGTAATTAGTTGCGTTTCCACCCATTACATCACAACTTACACATGACATCTTTTCAACGCAGAAAACGTCTTAAAGCGACTAAGAAAGGAATCTACTAAGCCAACAGATGGGCGAACAAAGTCCTAACAGCACACCACCGTGCCGCCAAACACACACAGAAATCCCAGCAACACCCGTGAACGCAGGGAGTTCTTGTTTCAAACCAAGAATTCGCCTTGCAGCCCTTTTTCGCCACAGAATTAGCAGCGGTCAAAGAACAGGGGGGGGGAAAGGTAAGGAGGGGGCTGAAGTGAGTCAGGTCGAGCCCGCAGCTGGAAACGCCAGAGGTGACCGCTTCCCAGCGCCCGGCCTCCGGCTCACACGGCTGGACCGGGGCCGGTACAGCCTCCGGGCAGAGCCGGAGCTGGGTCGTTAACCAGAGTTTCGCAGCCTCGGTGGAGTCAGACGGGGCGATAACCCGACCCCCGGTGCCGGCTTCCCTGCCGGACACCCCCGGCAGGTTCCCCCCGCCGCCAGCTCAGCCGCACGCCGAGCGCCCCGTTCCGCCGCCGGGCGCGGAGCCTGTCCCGCCGGACGCGCCGGGAGGCGAGCGGGGAGCCCGCCGGGGCAGGACGCGCCCGCACCACCCGCGGGCGAGCGGGGCGCCGGTAGCGGACCCCGGGGCAGGGCTGCACTCTCCCTCTCCGCTTGCTCCTCCCGGGGCGAGAGGGGGGACGCAGCCCCCGGCCCCGCCGCGGCGGCGTGAAGGGGAGAGCGGGGCGCAACCTCCCGGTGCCGCCGGGACGAGGAGCGCGGCGGCGG
>NW_015094506.1:9888416-10042683 GCF_001431845.1 Calidris pugnax | reverse complement strand
GTCCTACCCCCCGGAGCAGCCCGGGGAGCGGAGCCGCGCCGCGCCCCTCCGCGCAGGCCGAGGGCGGGAAGGGGGAGCCGGGCCGGGGGGAGGCTCCGCTGGGGAAGGGGCTATCCTTTGTGCGGCTGCTGGGCGGCCCGTCCCCGCGTTTGGGGCTGCCGGCGTGGCGAGGTCGTGTGAGGGATCTCGGGAGGCCCGTGTGGGCCCCGCGGGGGGGGTGGAGGTCGGTGCGGGGTGCGGGCCGGCTGCGTGCGGGAGGGCGAGCGGCGGGACGGGGAGCGAGGAGAGCGAGGCCGCGGTGCAGCCCCGAAACCCTGCTTCTCAGTCGGGGTGATTCACGGGAAAGGTGCTTTTCAGCAGGTACTTCTCTGTGTGGTGAGAACTGAAAGTACCTGTCCTCTCTGGCGTTGGTGTTATTTACAGGATTCGCATGAAGCCTGTACAGTTGTATTGCGCGTCTGGGCAGGTAACGGGCCTACGAGATCGCACGAGCCTTCTTTAAGACAATAGTTAAATACATCTGCTGTTGTGGTCCAGGGACAAAATCAGACTGGTTTGCAGCAGGTGAATGTCGTTGCATCTTCGTGGAGGTGCACCTGTTTTTGCAGGTGCACGGAGAAAGTGGTTATAGAGAAATACTGTCTTTAAAAGGATTAATTATTGTAATAGTAATCAGGCTTCTGGTTTTACCAGGACTCAAAAAGCTCCTTAGATAGGGAGTGCCTTTTTCTCAGCTGTGTAAGCACTACCTGTATATGGCTTTGGTCTGTACCACGAAGTTTTGTGTTTATCTACAAGCAATTTTGAATCCTAACAATAAAATCTATTATTTATATTGCTACTATGTTAAATCACTTCCTTTAATGACATAAACTCATAGTGAGAATTTATTTTGCAGATATAATGCCATCCCATTGCCTTTCCTTCTTCAGTAAAAGTGATGCTCATTTTACATTTCCTTAGTTCTTCAGTTCATGGAGTAGTTACTGTTTTGATTGAACGAGTTCCGCTGTATAGGGAATAAAAGATGTCCCTGCATGTACATATGCACTTCACTCTTTTCTTTGCGTTTTGGAAATGGATTCCCTTCATTAGTAAAGGCTCTGATACATCACTGTATCAAGTGTGTGTGTGTATATACACACTTACAGGTGTACTGAGTAACATAGTAACATATCTTTCATACATGAGGGTACAACTATAACATCAGATAAGCAGCAGTAGGAAAAATACAGAATTTTTTTGTTCAGTTGGTTTGTTGATGTGCACAGGTGGGTGAGATACCCGTTGGCAATAACGGGTACCTTGAAATACCTGCAAAAGCTGTCTTCAGAAGTGCTCAGCAGGATTCATACTTTGTAAAATGAAGGCTGTACAGAGAATTATGAACATACTCCACACACATGGGCCAGAGGTAGGAATTAGCAAGGAGCCATAAAGTATTTGGGTAGTTAATGCTACAACGTATTTATTTTTTTAATTACTGTTTTAACTTTTTCCTGGGCCCCAAATTCTCCTCTTAATTTTTTGTGGTTTCTAGTGAGCAACTATGTTTGTTTGGTTTTTTTCCCTATGTATCAGTAGGCCACTTCCCTTGTTGTTCTTCAGTGGTGACTGTTGCAAGGAGGCCTTCAGCATATAGACCTAGGTTACTGTGAGCAGGTGTTTTCTCTGTGCTTTTGGAGCCCTTGTGAACAAGATATCTGTCAATATTATAAGTGGTAGTGGTGTGCCAACAAATGCATAATCAAAAAGAAGTGATTCTTCGTGTTTTTCATACCCAAAGAATGGGTAGGAGAGGGAAGAGAAGCAAGTGGGGTATGCTGCACCTGTTCCACATCACAGTTATGCCCAGTGGTGTTTTCTGCAGATTTTTCAGGTCATAGCTCTTTTCAGCAGGCCCTGAATACATCAATGAAAGCATTACAAATTTCACAGCATCAAACAGATGCTGACCTACTGATAGATATTTATGAGCTTCCAAGGTCTGATCATTTTTATCGTTATCAAACTATCTTTTACCTTAATATATCTCTGAAGGAAGGGAAGCACAAACATGGCATCACTGCCCTGGGTAAGCTGCATTTTCCACCCAGAACTTCAACAGCCATTGCAGATCATTGTGATTGTACAATAACAAATGATGGTCATTTTACTCTCTCCAGTAAGTGCTGCCACACTCTCTCTAGTTTATAAATTAATTCCTACAGCAGCCAGTGACTTTCATTCACTGACTGCGTGGTCCTCAGCACTTCAGTTCTTGCATTTGTTACAACCAGTTGCTCTTGTAAGTAAAATGCTACAAATATTGAGGGAAGGGGACAGAATCCAAAGCAGCACAGAGGTGCCCCCGATATGCTTGGCATGGGCTCATCTGCCATTAGTGTGTCAAATTAAAAATTGTTGCGGTGTAGAGCAGATTGTACTAAGAAATGCAGGAACAATGAAAGACATTCTTTATTATTGTCTGTCTTATTTTATTAAGGAAGATCACGAGATGGGAAATTTGATGTTAAAGTACTTGAGTTTTTTACAAAATGGGTTAAAAGACAGAATGCAGTAGTTAGTGTAGTGTGCACTGTGCTGCAGTAGTAATTACAGTGTACCCCAGAGTACACTGGAAAATTGTAGTGTTTTCTGTATTTTGTTATGAGACTGGAATTGCATTAGCATTTTTGTTTGCTTGGACAATGACATCTGCTTCTTGTTTTCTTTTTTAATTTATATATTAAGGAAGATCATTGTTCAAATTGGTTAAACTTCTGTATTCTTATTCCAGTGGGAGGACTGTGTCAGAACTTCATTGCTTTGATAGTTAATAACTGTCATCTAATTTCTGACTTGAAATTTATTCACAGCTACTTCATACCTTCTTGCACTTCTGCTCATACTGTCCATTAGCCTAAACAGTCTTTCTATTTCTCTGGAATTTGCCTCTCCTAATATATTCTTAGAAAGCAATCTTATCCTGGCTAAGATTTTGCTAAACTGTTTAATCCAATATATCTTAGCTTTTTTTTACAAATCAGATTTCCTATTCTTTGCTTTTGGTTTGGTTTTTTTGTTGGTTTGGGTTTTATGGTTTTGTGTTTGTTTTGTTGGTTGTTTTTTTTTTTTACATCTGCTTCAGTTTGAGTTCATCTTTCTTTACCTGAGCTTGCAGCATGGTACTTGATGTTCTTGCTGGGGTCTTGTACAACTACTTTCACTTGCTTCTGCTGGTAATGCTTTGTTTCTTGCATCCTAGAGCTACAAAGAACTATTTCAAGTCTTTGTACTGTTTGACTCAGTTGTGATGTGACAGGGTAACCACTCATGTCTGTCCTTATTTTTATCAACAGCTTCCATGTTATTGGAGAGGGTTTTTTTTATTTGTTCCTCTGTGTGCAGTTGTTTTTCTGTATATATGATGTTACTTGGTGGTATCAGGAAATTTCATTTTTTTTGCTATAAATTAAGGAAAATTCGAAAGCTTTGACCAAAGACTTACTCTGTAGGAACTGCATTAGTTCTGCCTTCTGATCTGATAGCTTTCTGTTCCGCATAACCCACTGTTATCTCTGCCATCTAGATGTTTGGTTCCTTTCCTATTTTTTTTCATCTTAACTGATATGGCATGGTATCAAAACTCCATACCCCATGTGGCACAGCGTAAAAAGTCCATATAAGCTTCCTGCATTTCCTTTATCTAGAAAAATTAGCTGTCTTGTCACAGAAAGATGTTGAGTGAGTTTGACACAATCTACCTCTGGTGAACCCATATGATATCTTCTTTGATGATTATCTGTTTTCTTCTTTGTCTTTGAATCTTGCAAGAAAAAATAATTATTCTCAGTAGCATGCTGGCTTTTGATCAGATTCATAGGCTTGACATATTCCTGTTTGTTTTTTTTTCTCCTTGTAAATATAGGCACTGTGTTTGCTTTTTCTACTTTTGAGTCTATAGATTTATTAAAAATCCTTTCTGCTGGATCTTTGATCTCCTGTGCCCATTCTTTCAGAGCACTGGGATGAAGGTGATCCAAACGTGGCTCTTTAAGTGCATTTTCAGCTCCTGATTTCTGCTTCCAGCTAAGTCATTTGTCCTATATTTTAATGAGCTTGTACAAGTTTGTTTTTTACATTTGGGTAGATATTAAAGCTATGCTTGCAGAGTCACAGAATGGTTGATGTTGGAAGGGCCTTCTGCAATGTCATCTGGTCCAACCCCCCTGCTTAAGCAGGGTTATCGACAGCTAGTTGCCCAGGACCACATTCAGACAGCTTTTGAATATCTCCATGGATAGAAACTCTGCAACTTCCCTGGGCAACCTGTGCCAGTGCTCATTCACCCTCTCAGGGAAAAAGTGTTTCCCGATGTTCAGAGGGAACCTCCAACATCAGGATGTTTGTGTCCATTGCCTCTGGTCCTGTCACTGGGCACCGCTGGTAAGACCCTGGCTCCTTCCTCTTTGCACCATCCCTTTAGGTATTAAGATACATTGAGAAGATTCCCCTGAGCCTTCTGTCCAGGCTGAACAGTCCTAGCTCTCTCAGCCTTTCCTCGTAGGGAAGGTGCTCCTTCCTTCAGGTGGACCCAGGTGGTTGTTGGAACCTGATCCCAGAAGATCTTCCTGACTGTATCAAGACTCCAGACTTTTAAATTTGAGATTTATTGTTTGTCCCATTAGAAATCCCAGACTGAAAAATACAATACAAATTTTATATGTGATCTTTCCTGACTTCAAATTTTATTTTGTGCAAATGGGAGAATACTACCAAATTAAGAAAATAAGACTTTTTTGGAATAACCTAACTATGTGCATCAAATCTCAGAATCCATACTAATCTGTATTTAAAATTAAAACAAGCTGGGATGAACACAAAGAGTGTCTAAAATCTCATGTCCAAATTCAAAAGTTCATATCTATGTAAAATATTGAACACAGCTCTAACCTAGAATTGGAACCCACAAACTAGGAACAAAGATACTGAGTGTGTAACAGGTGCTCTCATTTCACATCCACCCCTTGCTTAAGCAGCCATCTTCCCGTCATTGAGGGAGAGCATGCACAGAAATTGAATTACCCTTTTCAGAGTTTGGAGACACATGGCCTGTGTTCTTTGTCTTCTTGCTGTAGTGGAAGAAGCTAATGTGAAAAATGTGTCCTGAAACCAGTGGAGAAGCCATCCCGAGAGAGGAAGGAAGTGCCATGGCTCAGCAGAGCTGGCAGCTACACAGCCCTGGGTCTGGCTTGTGTGGGGAGGAGGTAGGAATGGTGGAGTCAATTTAGGAGGGGCACCGGACAAAAGTGCTTGGGAGATATTAGGCAACATCATAACACGTTGAAATGTCAGGCTCAGAAAGACACCTCTCACTGCATCTCTAGGCAACAAGACAAGGGGCTACTTGGTGTGGAGAGGCATGGAGGAACCCTACCTATAGTATTCTGATACACATATTTCTGTAAAATTGAAGATAGATTCCAGCAGGTACCACCTTTTCCCAGCATAATACAACTATATTCAGAACATCCTGTAGCTGATGTGTTCTCTGCATGCATACAACAGTAAAACATAGAATACAGGTGCGTCGCTAAATTAAGATGTTCAAATCCTCATCTGAACCCTTTTAAACTGAATGTAGCTTTTATCAAAATGCTCGGTGATGTTTGTTTTCACAAATGCTTTCTCCACCATGGAGTTGCTCTGAAATTATTTTGGTTAAAAAAATGAAAGGAAAACAAATGAAACCCCCAGGACACCTAACCTCGGAAACTTTTTGTTGTGGTGAAAATTTTAAGACACACTCATTCAAAAAACTGAAGACTTTAGGACTTGCAAAGTAATATGATTTTAGTCAAGGCTTATAAATTTTGTATTCTAAAAAATATCTTGAACGTTATGCATAGGAAAAAGAAGGTGGTGATAAAGAACATTCACACAACTTCAATGGTAGCGTTGGTAATGCTCTCTCATCAGGACTTTTTTCACCAAATATTGGGTGAACTAAAGATGCGGTACTCAAATATTATACGTATGCATGAAATAAGGACAGTTTAAAATACACAGTTCTGTCAAAAACACAGTTTGCTTGTAATTCTGATGGGCTGGTCCTGAGACTGTGCTTTGTCTGCCTGAAGTATGGGCTGTTGCCAGAAGAGGTGTTTGGGCTTCACTCCTCTCTTCCTGCTTATTCCCATTCCCATCCTCTTCCTTACACTGGCACCAGGATTTGTGCGTGATGCTGTAAGCTGGCTCAGGAGACTGGTTTGACTGGAAACTAACCTGGTTAAGAAAGGGAAAAAAAAAAAAGATGTGGTTTTTTTTTTTTTTCAATCAGATCGGTTCCTTGTTCCATCTCCCCATTTGGCTGTATAAATATTACCCTTAGCGTTCTGCAACGGTACTGCAGCTTTCATCTGCACCCACTGGTAATGGCAGGTTAAATTGACCATGTAACTGCAGCCTGGGGAGATATCTCTGCGGCAAATTGCAGTGTACTGTAGATGCACCTGGGCTAGTGACAAATGGACTATTTCAGAGATCTTCCTTCTCAGCAGTCCACGGAGAGGAAGGAGAGGACAGGCTGTGCTCCTTTTCATCACGCGACTGGGAGGCGGGTGATACCAGAGAGAAAACAAAAGAAACTGCAAGCTTAAAACTCTGTAAAGAAGAGTCTGGTTGCTGTGGTGGCCAAGTAAGCTCATCAGGTGGTTTTGGATAACACTAATGTCGTAGCTGAACATACAGAGAAGAGCGTTGCATGGGCCGTATCTGTGTGAACCCATATTATTTTTAATAGAAAATTTGAAGACAAAAGTATGCGATGATCCACAGTAAATTTTGAGGTCTGTTGGTCCAAAAATTTTTTAATTCTCCTCTCTATTAATTACTCTGGGGTCACGTTTACAGGAGGGTTAATACTGCAATACTGCTCTCGTATCTTCAAGTCAACTTCCTTTGACACTTGAATGAAAAAAGATTACTCACTGTACTTTTAGTTTTTACAGTTTGACTGTCTTGTTTCTTGGATGCTTTACTTCAGTAAAGATGTTTGCTTATGGTGTGTTGTCATTAGGAGTCAGAATTAACCTGACTTATAATGGATAAACAAGTTAATTCTTTGGAGCTGGTGTTTTTTTAAAGAGGTTTCCAAAATGTTTCAGAAATACTCCACTGCTTTATCGGTGCATTAATTTCAGTAATTTAGTTTTGAATGTAAGTGAATGGTAAAATCCGTGAGTTGTTAGTAACTGGTGGTTACTAACAGAGGGTAAGAGAGGGTGACAGAGCCCTGGAACAGGCTGCCCAGGGAGGTCATGGAGTCCTCTTCTTTGGAGATTTTCAAGATCCGTGTAGATGCAGTCCTGAGTAACATGCTCTAACTCTAGGCAATCCTGCTTCAGCAGGGGAGTTGGACTAGATGATCTCTGTGGTCCCTTCCAACTCTAAAAATTCAGTGAAAATTCAGTTAAATTCAGTGAAAATAAGAGAAATCAGATTTCCTATATCAGCCTTGTCTGGTGACCTGCGTGATCAGCAACTTCCCACCCAAAGCTCCAGGTACGGAGTCTGCCTGAAGGTAACATTTACCACTTTTCCTTCCAGTTTTTGAGGGCAGAAGCCTGCTCAGCTTTTCACCTGTATTTGCAGGTCCACTTTTGGACGC
The DNA here is from genome assembly GCF_001431845.1 of Calidris pugnax. Classification (NCBI taxonomy): domain Eukaryota; kingdom Metazoa; phylum Chordata; class Aves; order Charadriiformes; family Scolopacidae; genus Calidris; species Calidris pugnax. Next base: position 10,035,032 of record NW_015094506.1, on the reverse strand, counting down.
GTAAATGATCCAGAGCTCCCAATAAGTTTCAGGGCTTTGTGCAGCACGTAGTATTTCTTTCTAAGACTTTTCCACGATGGCAGTGATGCGCAACCACCTGCTGAAAATGCAAAGGAAAGAGCTTTCCTGTGTCGCAGATCCAGTGATACAGAACTATGTACAGGCTATAAAACTTTTCTAATTCTTCAGGCCACGTGGGTGCGTGCAGAATTAGATATATATAGTGCATCAGAAAATATCCGGGAATAGTAAGAGATTAATGGCTTCGAAGTAGTTCTCGAAGCCTGCTTCTAAATCAGATGATCCAGTAGCACTGGAGAAACCAAGGTCTGCGCTCCTGTGGCCGTGAAAGCAGAATAAGGAAATTTTAATGACTCTTTCACTGCCTTGAAGTCATTGTCTAATATTAGCCCTGTCAGCGCCTGGCTCTTTGTCGGTGGGAGCACAGGAGGAGGTGGTTACCAGCCAGGAGAATATGGCCAAGGCTTTTAAATACTGTTGCTTGGAAAGTCTCGTTAATGGCTGCATATAAGATCGATGTGCAGTAATTCTTTCAAGCAGGATCTTTTTAAAAGCCTTTAGCAATCTGTCATCCTCGTCTGCCCCCTCCCTCCCCCCTCCCTTTCAGAAAGCCCCATTAGTCAGGAGAAATCGCACAGTCCTGGGAAGTTTCAAAGTGCATCCGCTGGTGCCGTCAGGAAAATGCTCCTGTGCGGGGGCACAGGTGCAATCACACTGACGGCTGCTCCTCATCCTGGGCTCGGGTCATCCTGGAGGGACAAGCGGGAAGGAACGGGGAGGCAGGCGAGACTCTGTCAGGTGCATGGGAGCAGTACCGAAGGGAAAAATGGAATGCCCTCTTCCAGGAGACAAAGATCGCGCTGTCTGTGAGTGCTGCTTCAACTTCTTCACATCTGGGTCTTGAGAGAGGCAGGGGGAGATTTCAATACTGTTTATTTTGGTCTGAGTTCAGCCACCTGTTCAGCGTATTTTAGCCTTTGCTGTCACTGTGGCAGAAATGTTTAATCCTTTTTTCTTTTTCTTTTTTTTTTTTAAATGATGATTTGTAACCTGTAGCTTTTTTGGAGGATATTTAAGCTCCCACAGTGTTTTTGCCTTACTGGAAACCTCAGCTTTGGAAAAACATATTCATATTAAAGAAGAGATCTTTAAACATCTTATTTTGTGCGATGGCATTAAATATTACTTTTAGGGTTGATCTGCCCCGTAAGCTATGGGTGGAAACTAGAGCAGAGGTTTACTAGTTAGTAAATTTTATCATAGTAAAGAATGTCGTTGTGGGAAGCCCCTGTCTCTAATGGAGAAATCCTGAGTCATTTACTTCATGATGCATCAGCAAAAATAATTTGGGTGTGGCTTTGATTTTCAGCTGCTATTGTAGCAAGACTATGAAAACTGACAGGGTCTTAAGCTGATTTGTGATTGCAAAGGTTTTTCTCAGAATACGCACAAAATGCTTCACATTTTAAAGTGCGATATCTGTGCTTGCAAGGCTGCAATAGATGTAAGTATTTGAGTAGATATCTATCAAAAGTAAGCTTTTTTCTGAAGCTAGGGAATTCTCTACTATAACAACCTTCCCATCACGCAGCAGTAGGCAGTGTTATATATGTTTGATTATCTTTTCATGTTTGTCTTGGTTTTGATTTTTTGTATTTATTTTTACTGTAGGCTTAGAGTTGCAAAATTAATGTTTAGTCTTCAGCTTAGGTGATGTTTTTTCTAACCAAGTCAGTACTGTATGGCAAATAGCATTAAAATAATGGGAAAGGGTTAAAGAACAAAACTAATTTAGTGGACTGTTCTTTAATCCTGCATAATACATCTTGGGTTTAGAATGAGACTCAACCAATTTCAACAATGAAAAAAGGAGGTTGTAATTAAACATATGTATGTGAGTGAAATCATTTTTAGTGATATAATTTTTGGTAGTATAGATCTAAAATAAGTGTGCTCGGGGAGTTATGAATGTGGAGGATAGGATTTTTTTTCTTGATTCTAGAAATGGGAGCTTATATGAACCTATGCTGTACTGTAAATGTCTAGTTACAATTGAATGACTTTGCAAGATAACTGGTTGTAGTGAATTAGAAAAGTCATAGAAAAATAAGTGAGTTTTTTGTTGTCAGTCTCTGCTGAGACCCCAGAAAGTGCTAATTCTTAAAATTTTTGAAAAGTATATTCCTGCTCACTACAGCAACTGTCTCTGACTACTTTGCATCACTTATATACAAGATTTTCCATGTCTAATCTGTATGAAGTGCACCAAAGAATAATGGCATTTTGTCTTGTCTGTCATGGAACTGTTTCCCATTTCCAGGACATATTTTGGACAAGTACAATAATTTAAAAATGCCCTGGCTGTAAACGTAATGCCTGACTCTTGTGTCTAGGTGGTCTCAGAAAGTGACTTAGAAGAAACTTCAGAAATAAATACAGCATATTGTTGAAAAACCCTGTCTTGGTATCCTCACTTACTCTAGATAATATTTCCCATCAGTAGCTGGTAGTATGATGGTAACATAACAATAAGCTGAATTATTAATATTTTTTTTTCTCTACTCAGTACATGATTCATTACTAAGTCATTCTGCCAGAGACAACTAGAAATTAATAAATGAACCTGATTGTCAAACATGAGTAATACTAACTGTTCTAGTTATTATCTAAGTTGACAGTGGTTGAAAGTAAAGATTCAAAAATACATGGAAATAGATTCTTCTGGAATAATATGGTGCTGTATTAATAGGAACATCAGATTTTATATTTTAAATTTCCTTTTCATGACATCCCCTGAAACAACCTTGCTGTCCATTTACCTCACATTCTAACGTAAAAGCTTTCTCTCAACTCTAAATTATTTTTTTAAACATCAGCCTACTATTGCTTGCAAAGATAAACTTTCTGATATGCCCTGAATTTCTTAAACTAAGTGTAGTATCCATAATATATGCAGAAATGTAAATTAGGTGCTTTTTTGTTTTTTAATGTTGGACTGATGAAAAAAGGAATGCGTGAATTGTGGGCAAAGAAAATTAGGAGGAAAAAAGACAGGTCTCTCCTATTTTCCCCAACCAAGAAGTCATATGGCAATTGTGTAGTTGCATAATTAATAATTTTCTGATTCTTTGATAACATTGGAACTTTTGTGTGAATGTTCACATAGAGAAAATCTACCCTTTAATTACCTTTACTGGATTTTCTAGCCATTATTTACATCTGTCATGGGAAAAATCTGTTATAGACTGCTGGAGATGTTGTCAGTGAGTTATACAGACCACACAGCTTTACAAGTGACAGGTTTGTCAGTATCATTTGAAGTTGGGCAGTATCTAAGACATTAAATAGAATAAATAAATAAATAGAGTATGTTTTTATGTTAGCCTAGGCTAATGTATGTATGCCATCAATGATGATATTTCTAACAGAAGAAGAGCGTCATTCCAAATTTTCTGAGCAAAATGTAAGGCTGTGTGTGCTACGCGAGAGACCTTACTTTTAATGGAACAATTTTATGATCCGTTCACTAAGGTTCTTAATAATCTAATTTCACAATAATCTAATTTCACAAGAGCATCAACCTACTTCTTATTCGGTGTTTTCTTTACCAACTTCTTACAAGCTTCTAGTGGATTCAGAAAGGGGAACACTGGTGGTTTCACTTACAGCATAAGGGATTTTAGTCACAGCATAGTTCTTGGTCATTTAAGTGAATAAAAAGTTAGGTTTTACAATGTGCACTTAAGTTCCTATAATAATCTTTTAGGAATAAATGGGAAAGAGAAAGCATGTGGAGCCAGACAAATGTGTTAGAGGAGGATTATTGTAGCCTGAGTCCTTTCTGAGAAACTGAAAGAGGAGGTCCCTTATCTACTTGAAAAAGTATGTCATAAGCATTCAAGTTAAATTTTAATCAGTTATCATTTGCTAACTCAATAGTAAGAAAGCTGATTTCTAGTTCCGAGCAGTGGTAAAAAATTGCAAATCTATCCATAATGAGATCCTGTAAAAGCCTTTAAAAAGTTAATTAGAAGGAATTTCTGTAAAACTTTAAATGTGCTTGTATTCTGCGTCAATTACATGACCAAATGCATTTCTTCATCATAGCTAGGGACTAAAGTTTCATTAACATTTGGAGAGATTATATATTTTTTCCTATTTCTGTAGAGTGGAAAATGTACTAATTACAGTTAGATGGAAGGTTTTGATGTTGCCAAAATACCCAGTAAGGGAAGAATTGGGCATTCTTACATCTATGCAATATTTCACTTACTAAATGTAGCATTCAGTATTTTAGCTAATTCCTTCTGTCTTCAGTGGACAGAGTCTCTGTCTCTCTCTTTGCCTTCCTTCATTTTTGTGAGGAAATTGAACCAATCTAAACAGTATTAGACCAGTTTTCTTGATCGATTTTTAGAAAATTTTTTCGTTATGGACCCTGAGGTAAGGTGCGGCCAGACATGCTAGTGGAAAAACTCCTTGGTATATTTGGGTTATTTTAACAGCTGTCTGTACGTAGATGAGTACCAATAAAGTACAAGAATAGTTGTCTCAAATGATGGCTGGCCTTGCTTGTAAGAAGTGTGATCAAGATGATGGTCAAGATGATGGACAGGTCTGCCAAGAACTAAGATGCCATTTCCTTGGGAGTCCTGCCTGGACTGATTTTGAATAAAACGTTTTCTGTTCACACACCATTTTGTCTTTGCATTTTCATCTACATGGGGAAAATTCTGGCTGAAACCTCCATGCTACCCTAAAGCCTCTCATGTGGGGGTGTTCACATTGTTCCAGGTGTGCCAGCAGTGCGCAGCCTGGTTCTGTATGAAAACCATTTTAAGAAGACAAAATTGTGCATATCCATTCATATTCTGAGTTTTGTCCTGACGTTATTAAGGGAATTTAACAGTATCTTAAATAAGAGAAGTGTTCTAGTCTATTATGTTCTCTTTTCCATTTTAATTAAGTAATTCTGGTAAAGTGGCACGTCCTACTTAGAGATAAACATACCTTCTTTCCAGCCAGTCCAGAGCAGCACATTGTTTAATTACAGTTAGATGCGCTTGAAAAAGTACTCAGTCATGGAGGAAGAGTACTTGGAAAAAAGGCAGGATTGAGTTGTCACATTGGAAAAATTCCCACAAGGAAATGAGTCATTGGCCTATCCTAGTGTTTTGCACAATCGTTGTCGCTGTGGGTGAGGGGGATTGTCTGTACCTGTGAGTTGGTACAAATGTTTGAGTTTCAGGTAATGACTGGACTCCAGGTCTTTTGTAATTCAAGCAGAGCATGCCAAAGTATGAATTTGCATGCTTTAAATAAGTAACGGTGATAAAAATAGCAGCTTAGTGATGGAGTTAAAAAAAAAAAAATCCCTAGAGGTAACAAGTTAATTTGTTCAGTTAGTATGAGTGATGGCTTCCAAGTTTTATTGTATGGCAAGGAATCATTTGAGCTTTGGCCATGTTGGTACGTGGTCACAGTAGATGGGCTGCCTCCCATCCTCCTTGCAGCAAGTTAATGATAGTAAATGTTACAGTTTGTAAAAGGTGTTAATTGGTGGTTGTTTCTGCAGACCTCCGCTGCAGAAATAACCATGCATCATTTACTGTCAAGTTGTTACTTTTTATTTACAGTATTTTTGTTCTCTCACTGATAGTATGTCGTAATCCTTAAATTGGTTTGTGTTCTTCCTATGCAGTTTGCTGGTGTTTGCATACTAGTCTGGGGTGTTGGTAAAATTTTTCAGAGGTTACAATGAATCCCTAACTAACTAGGCTATTGAAGACTGATTGCTGAGAAGTTTTCTTAAAAAAGAAGTCTCTTTACATGTCCTGGGTAAAACTGGAATTAGCATGAATATCCTTTCCATCAAATTGATCGTAGGTGCTGTCATATATGTGGACGTGAAGAGAAAAATAAAAGTTAAGTAAATCTAGATATCTGATGCAGATGACAACAAGAAATTTCAGAAGTCCATATAGATAAATACCTAAACGTGTAAAAACCCACTCTCTGGTGATCAGAATTCCGTACTTTCTCTAAGAAGTTTAATTAAGGGCTTTTTGTAAATTAGTAGTTTTGCCAGCAGCTTAAAAAAATTGGTGGGTGTTTTGGTTTTTTTTAGATTTGTTTGTTTTTTTGTTTTGTTTTGAATAACTGTGATACTCCTTTGCCAGAAGTGTAGTATCATCCTTGGAGAGAGCAGAAGCCTATTTTTAATTTGTTTTTCCATTTCTGTAAAACACTCTGTAGGTACCTTATCAGGTTACACTGAGGCTTCAGTTATTGAAGTTTGAAAACTGCTCTAGTTTTAGAGTTTGTTTCAGCAGAAGTGGCTCACAGTATAATCTGTTCAATTTTTCTAAACGAGGAAAACAGTGTCAGTACGTGTTCCAGATTCACACAATAATATTTTAAAATATATTACCAAATACATAATTTATTTATTGAAAACCTGTAAGTTATAAGCTAACAAACCCTATCAGGTAACTTAGAAAAATATTGCTATGGGAAAAGTTGATTGGTTGTATTCTTACTTCTCATCACATTGTTTTGTATGTTGACTCTCTTGTAGCCTCTTTCATTATGGTCAGAATAAAACTGAAGGGAGATATTTAAAGGAAAATTTTGGCTTCCTTGCTATTAACTGTGCTGGCTTTTTTGCTGTTGGGTAGAATCACAGAATAGTTTGTGTTGGCAGGGACCTTTAAAGATCATCTAGTCCAACCCCCCTGCCATGGTCAGGGACACCTCCCACCAGACCAGGTTGCTCAAAGCCCCATCCAGCCTGGCCTTGAACACTTCCAGGGATGAAGCATCCACAACTTCTCTGGGCAACCTGTTCCAGCATCTCACCATCCTAACTGTAAAAAATTTCTTCCTCGTATCTAGTGTAAATCTACCTTCTTTTAGATTTAAGCCATTACGTCTTGTCCTGTCATTACAGGCCCTGGTAAAAAGTCTGTCTCCTTCTTTCTTATAAGGCCCCTTTCTTTACTGAAAGGCCTCAATAAGGTCTCCCCAGAGTCTTCTCCTCTCCAGACTGAACAACCCCAACACTCTCAGCCTTTCTTTGTAGGAGAGGTGTTCTGAGGTGCTCAGAGGTGCACTGATCATTTTCATGGCCCTCCTCAGGACCCACTCCAACAGGTCCCTGTCTTTCCTGAGGTACTGAGGACTCCAGAGCTGGACACAGTACTCCAGGTGGGAGTACAGGGGGAAAATGACCTCCCTCGACCTGCTGGCCACACTTCTTTTTATGCAGCCCAGGGTACAACTGGATTTCTGGGCTGCAAGCACACTTTGCTGGCTCTTGTCCAGTTTCTCAGCCACCACTATCCCAAAGTTCTCCCAGGGCTGCTCTCAGTCCGTTTGGTGCTGGTTGTGTGGTTGCTGTATTCACAGTTGTGTTTTCTGCGAAACAGGGAATGATTTTTAACTTTTCTTTTTTTCCCTCATTTTTCTTTTTTACCTCTTTTTCAGAATTCCCCACTCTACCAATATCTGCAGGATTTGGGACACACGGATTTTGAAGTATGTTCGTCTGTGTCACAGAAGGCAGAGCAATGTGCAGCAGTGGAAAGCCAAAGAGAGAGGACTCTGCATGCTGCCCAGAAAGTGAGCACTCTCCTGGTCCTCAGCATTTATCTTCTCAAGAGAGAACCACATTATTTCACAAATAGGCAAAATCAGAGGGGATAAACATAAATCTCTTACTGTATTTAAAAAAAAAACCAACAACACCAACAAACAAAAAAAACCCCAAGCAGTTGTCATATCTTGTCTGCAAATGTATTTGGAAAGGCATGGTTTGTCAGCATAGTTTGAAGTGGCTTTTTGCAGTTATGTAAGCTAGGGAAGCAAAAGACTTTCATAGTGATTTTTTTGAATGTTGTAAATTATCATATTTACTGGTTATTATTATCTTAGCTCAAAATGACTTTCTGGGAACAAAACCTGTAATTTTCTGGAACAGAATATTTATAGTTCCCAGCCCTTCTCAGGCATTCAGTTGCTAAATATCATTTACTTTGTGACAAAACATATTAAGAAAGAGGATTTCTGGTAAGTATAAATACAATAACCAAGCTGAATGAGATAGTAGAACTGTGCTTAGGTTATGGCAATTTTCTAACAGCTGACAAGGCTGATTAGCTCAGACTTCTTATTTCCCTATCATTTTAAGTAACGGTTTGTGGATTTTTTAAAAACATTTTGGTATTAAAATTACGCTTGAGAATTTGGCCATCTAACACCTATTGTGACCTGTTTTGTTTTTTTTCATTATTAAAAGTGATTGGTATTTTTACTGTTACTGGGAGCGTATAGGGCATGTGATTCGGATGAGGAGCTGTAGTGTGGGTGAGGAAATTCCTCTTTCGAGGCAGCTAATGTGGGAATCTCTTTGCAACAAGTATATTGAGAATTCAATAGTGGATCTGTCTTCTCCTTAGCACCTATATGGAGCATGGAAAGAGCAGGTATTTTCTGCCTACCTCTTTCACTTCCACTGTGGAGAGTTCAGTTTTCAGTGGACATGCTCCATCTATGTGATAAGCCAGAAGGAAAAAGATGCCTCCATGCAGACTTCTCTGTCCTGCTTGCTGCAGGCTGAGGTGGGCAACACCTCACAGGTAAGAACCCAAGACAAGCTTTCATGGGTTGATGCATTGCCTCTGAAGAATTACCATTTCTTTTTCCTCTCTCCCCATCATCTGCAGTGGCTTCCATCTTTGTGCCCCTTACCTCATCTGATTCTTGCCCACTGTGACTTTTAACCTGCCACTGGAGCTAAGTTTTCCTGGTGTTCATTCCTGTTTTATGCCTCTTCAGCTATCTTCAAATCACAAGTTCACAACCCCTTCCCTCTCATTTGTAAGCTCTGCTGCTTCCCTGCTCCACCATGTTCCACCCTCCCAATTAGCTGGCGGTGAACTGGGGAGAGCATCCTATTTTTCCCAAATTCAGGCAATATGATATGAGTGGTTATTGAGATCTCCAGAAGGTCTCCCTGCAGATTGTGATGGATGGGAGATCGTACGGCAAATGAGGAGAGCTGATGCTTCTCTTAGGATCTTTTCTCAAATCATGCCATCTTGATGTATATCCACTACTCAACTCTCAAGATGCTTCAAGGAATGAGCCAAGTAAAAGTCACACTTAATTAGGCTTTATTTCAACAAAGCTTTTTTCAGGTTTGTATGTGTCCTTCTTGTTCTGCCTTTGTTTTAGGTCAGAACTATTTTTTTCTCATAGGATTTTTAACCTGTTCTTCTCTGTGCGGGATCTTAGGTGAGGTAGGATTTGGAAGTCTATGAATTGATGTGGGTAACATCAGTCAGCTCTTTTCTGATCTGGGGAAAGCATGTGTGTTTTTTTAAATGTTTACAATAGTATGGTATTTGTGAAAACTACATGCAGAGTCTTTGAAGCTGAAATTTAGAAGTTGCAGTGTGAACTTTACTCATCTAGCAGTATTCAGAGAAGTGTTGGTAGGTCGTATTTTCATGTGGTTATACTGATTTCAACCAGTTTCTGTATAAACTCTAAAAACTTCCTCACACACTCATTGAGCTGTTTGAAAAAACAGGATAGTAAAGCATGAAACATTTTGCTTTGTATTTTAGTCCTCTTGGAGTCTTTCTTCACAGATAGATGGGTCATAGTTTGCGTTTATCTGTTGGGTGGGTACACTGCGCGCTTTGCTTTGCTTGTCCCCAGTTCCTGAGACTTGCAGTCTCTCTGAAGTGTGCCATGTCTCCCTTCTCTCATGCCCCACTTTCTGGTCAAAGATGACCATGCAGATAAGATGCTGGGTGCATACCCATTGAGCAGACCAGTAAGTGCCATTGTGTGCCCAGCACATGGATTAGACAGAGCCTGTAAAGCATAACCATACTACAGTAAGAATCCCTAAATTTAGTACTGCTCAGCTGTGTTCTTGCAGAGTCTACAGCTTTTCAAAGAGTTCAATAAGCATGTAGAAAAAAATTGTGAAGGAGCTTCATACAGAACTCTGGTCTTGTGTGCTGAGGATTTGTGTGCCCAAGAGAGAGATTAACTGAGGGGAGGAGGAGAAGTGATTTTTGCAGGGTCTCCATGCTTCCTTGGCTGGCTTCTCTAACGTAAGATTATTTAAAACTTAATGAATAAATTGATTTCTAGTTACTGTTGATATGGATAACTATTACATTTGTAATAATGATTGCTCCTATCAGTGATCACAAGGCAAGGTTGAATTTAATTCAGGGTTTAACTCATGAGACTTTAATTTAAAGTACTTTTAAAAGCATTCATGGAAATATTAGGTCTGCTACCCTTACTTTTCAGAGTTGTCAGCTGGCAATCACCATAACCCTCAAAAAAACACCTGAAAATATATTTTCCCTTTTAAAGCTATTGACAGTTTTGTGGTACATTTACATTGCTTAGTGCAGGAAGACTTTAATTAAACCACTGTTAATTGAAAATTGAAAATTAGGGTGACATATTTCATTGGCTGATTATCTGTTCAGTACTAGGAAGTAATGCATGGACTATTGCTTGTTAGCTGCATTCCTTTATTTTGCATAATTACTTTTGTGGAAGTCGGTAAAGCAGTATGATGCTGTGTTCATGTATATAATTTCCACTGAATTTAATACAAAAGTGCTGTGGGATTAAGAACCTCAAAAGTATTAAGATATACTGCTTTTAAAAGCCTCAAGTATTCTGGTTTTTTCCCTCCCTTTGCCTCAAGCATTTTACACTTAATTTTATTATGTTGGGAGCAAGTCCTCCAGTGTTGTGTCAGATGTAGAAGTAATTTGTCATGGTTTGCCTTGCAACTTGAAGGGAGTGGGTGTGTGAAAATGGGCTGTCCATTTCTTACCAACGCTAGGATGATATTCACATTGTCTCATCTCTGTCTAGACAAGGATATGTAGTGGAAATAAGGAAGAAACCTGTGTGTAATTTCTAGTGATAAAACATCGTAGATTCTTCCTGCTGCTGTTCCAGTAACAGTTTGGGGATGTTAAAACTTTTCTGTTATAATCTGATGACAGAAAGTCTGCTTTTGTCATTTGATTTCTGTGTCCCATTTTGGTAGGATGTCTCTAAAGGAAAGAGAATGAGGCAGAGGCAGATGGCCACACGTTTAAAGAAGTAGACTTTCTTCTTCAGGATTTAGGAGAATCTGAGATTTTGTGGCAACTTTTGTATGACATACAGGCAAATAATTTACGTTCCTATTCAATCATTTCCTCATTTTTACACGAGACTATTATCACTTCCCTTCCCTCAGCCTTTGCTGGCCTAGTCTATTGAAATTATAAAATTTCTGGGAAACAAATGGTTTCTGAGTTCTGAATATGTAGCTACCTACAGTCCTAATATAAAATGATCATAATTGAGGCTTAGTGTAATGCAAAATATAATCATAGGGAGCAGATGATGTTCCATGCTGAGTGCTGCCTAGGATGTGTATGTGCTTTCCCTTCTGTTCTGAAAAGCAAGTTTACAAATGCCTTAAACACTTTATTAAAATAAAAATAGACAAGCTGCAATATTGCTTTGTCTTCAAGTTGAGAGCGTTTTACTCCTCTTGTATTCAGTCAAGTAGGAGCCCTGTGCAGATACAATCTGGTGACATGTAGCAAGATTTTGGCAAGGCAGAGATCTAGTTTGGGATCTTTAGGGACTAAAAAAATGAATCTGGAAAAAAAGAGGTTCCTAGTGAAAGATACAAATGTTGCTGCTGCATCTTGCTGTCCTGCCAAGCAGAGCATATGGTTCAGGCTTAATGAAAGGCAGAGGCATCAGCTGAATTAGAAGCACATCTTAAATAGTTTTGTGTGTGTGTGTGGTTTTGGAATATTTTTTTTAATCAGAGCACGGTCTTAATGAACATTGAGCTGAAAAACTGTAAAGGTACTGCTAGGTTGTGTTCTGAGGGCTGATGAAATGCCAAGCTCCCATCTGAGGGAGTGTAGAGCTGTGATTTAGGACTGTAATTATAGGTGCAGTGTTCCTGGCTGTATGAAGGAGCTAAAGTTCTGGTCTCATAATCACCTGATACTCAAAAGCACTGTTTGCAAGAGCTCCTAGACCTGTTTTCTGGAATTAAATCCTATTTGGGTAATTCTGCTTGATCTTTAAGGAATATATTTCTTCCCATTTACATTTTTCCTTTCTCACTCATTTTCCCAGCCTGCTGTGCGTATCTGAATGCTTACATTGATGATACTGTCACGCCGTATCCCATCTTAGATGTGATAATATTTCATCAGTAGAACAAGGCTGGTGCTGGAGGCAGCTACTCAGGGTTGTGTTGTGGCTAGCCCTCAGTAGCTGTGCAGGTGACCTGATGTGAAAAGGCAGAGGGACCAGTCCTTTCCTTTCTCTAGGGCTCCCACCCACTTAATGCTGGCTCTGGGGAGCTGGAAGGTATTTGATGTGTAGCATTATCTTCTTTCTGAAGTGCATAGAATTGAAAGGTGCTAATGTGAATAATGATATTTTAGATACCTGCTAGTTTGCCATTTCAGGTTCATCCTGTACAAAAGAGAAATAGTCCTTCGAATTTTATTGTAGATTCAAATGCATGTACCTAAAAAGTGTGTGTCCTATGCTATTAAAAAAAAAAAAAAAAGGTTAGGAGTTATAAATCTTTGTTATTCAGTTTACAGAGTTTGACCCAGTGGCGTTCTAAAGTTGTAAGAAGAATACTCCAGAAGCATTGGCAACATGACCTGACTTGTGTGTTGATGAATGTTGTTTTACTTGTCAGTAACACTCCCAATGGGAATGCAAACTCTGAGACACTGTTCCAAGCATCTGAATAATTTAATGTGTTACTGTACTCTACTGGGTCAGAGCCCAAGACAGTGGGTTGTCTTGTTTTGTGTTTTCAAGCACTGGCATGCCTGTTGAGTGTTTATGCAAGCTCAGATTTTTATTTTTATTCTAAAACACGGAAAATAAACTGAAAGATTACTTACATAGCACACTAGCATGGGTTTTTTTTCCAGTAATTCCACAGTCTAGTCAGCTGGTAGTAGTTTAAAATTATCCTTGGTGTAGACTTAAATGTTCATGACAAAAACCCAGGGACTTATGAAGGCTAAGTGGTTGAAAATGATAGGCTGCAAGAGGCATAATTTTGAATAGCAAATGGACAACTCTTTCTGTACTCTGCTTTCAAAGTACTGGGAAAAGTACTTCTGAATGAAGTATCTGTCTGCAACTCAAATGCAGAGCAAGGACTTTAGTATAGCTCATGTCAATTTTTTACAAATTGTAATCACAAAAATTTGTTTTATTTTCCACCACCTTGCAAGAAACTTGGAGTATATTCTAGTGCTGCAGTTTGTGACACTCTTCCAACTTACGTCAGTGCCCTTGAGCAACATCAAAATACAATCATTTGGACTCGTTCCATAGTCTAAGAAGTGTGGATTGCTGGGAGAGCTCCTCCTAATAAGCCATGGTGATGTCTGTGTATCGGGAAGAGCTATCGTTATGAAACCCCTATTATTGGTTTGTCTCTCCACTGGCCTAAAAACACTTCCCTTTGGTGCAGGTCTGCAGTTCTAACAGTATGCAGAAAGGTGAGCTGTAAGTAAAGAAACACTTGAGTACCTCAATGGACACCAAAGCATGTTATTTCAGAAATTGTTCTGTGGAGCATAAGGGCTTTAGGGTGACAGTTTCTGACATTACTCAAAGTGTTTCTGCCCTGGCTTGCTACTTCAAACTTGTGTCAAGCAGCCTTTCAAAGGGCTGTCAGGATGATTACAGGGCTGACCACGAAGCTCCAAGCTCCTATTGCTTGGTTTTACTCTTCTATTTCCCACCTTATAGTTTGGGAGGGAGAAAGCCAAGAGGGAGAAATGGAAGAGGCTGATTTAATGCAGACACCTTTTATACATTAAGCTATTATAATCTGTTTGGAGGGGTTTTTTTATATATTTTGAAGCAGTATGCCACAAAATATAAGTGCTCCACAATTAATTTTTTTGGCATACATTTTGTTTGATTGTACTGCATGTCAGCAGTCTGAAGATTAAAAGGTGGGGCCTCAGAATTCATGAAGTATATGTAAGTAAATATTTTGAAAAATACTTCCTGCCAACTCAGCCTGCGGAAAGTAGATATATAGTGTGTGTCACAAACTCCATTTTTTTTTCATTGAATGGCTGTAGAGTGAAGCAAAATCATGCATCTATTTAATTATAATCTTTTGTGCATTGTATTTTAGGAAGATACATGAATAAAATGTGTGACGACTGAGAGGGAGTCCTTCTGATTAGTGGGACTCTAGTTACATTTAGAACTCCTATGGAATGTGGATGTAGCTTGCGTGGGGAACAGCATGGAGAGAAAGTACCTGATAGCACGAGCTGGTTGGGACAGGGAGTTTCTGGAACAGTTCTTCCTCTTCCCTGTCTCTGTTCACAGCTCCTCCAGAGCCTTATCATGCTGCGGTGGTCTGCCAAGGAGAGGATGTTCCTCTCCTGGTCTTTCACTTCAGTCCCTGTCAGTCATTTAACTTCACTGCTTTTTTATCCTTAAGGAGAGAGAAAGTCTTTCATATCAATGCAACAGATGCCGATTTGAGATCAAACTAATTCTAGCTGTTGTTATTTTTAACAGTACAGCATAACAATCCATTATGCTCCAAATAGGTGGGGTTACTGAAAGCTTTATTTCACGCTCTTGTGTACAGGCAAACTAACGGGAAGCAGATGTTCCCTTAGTGTACTCTGAAGTTGGGCCAAACACAGTAAGCAAAACTTCCTTACAGGTACTTGGGTCTGAGTTAACAAGAAAAGCAAATGCAGAAATAAAGGAGTTGTTGTTGTTATTTATTTATTTTGGGTCTTCGTTTTCTTTTTTTAATTGGAATATTTTCTGTTCCCTTCAGCAAAGCATCCTGTCAAAACTAGTTGAGTTCTTTAGAAGTTGGTTTCCTTTTCCACAATACAAGAAAAATGATGACATACTTCACCGACTGGTAAGTGATCCTTTTTTTTTTTCCATTTCCTTTCCTAATCCACAAGTCTTCCTTTCCTCTGTACCTCATCCTCTGAGCAGCACCTTTGGTCTGTACTGTTGGTTTTGGCTCTAAGGGTTTTACTGCTCCTTCAGATAATATTGATTCTGGTTTTCAGAGTCAGTGTGCCAAGCAAATTTGGCACACAAGAACAGGAAAAATATCAGTAGCCAGCTAGAAGATGTTAAAAATGTGGAAGAGAAATTAAAATAAAATGTGTGAGAAATTCTTGACAGCTGAAAGGGGTTACCCTACAGTGTAGCTAGCCCGTTGGGCGGAAGGCAGTGTGGAGATGCTGACTGAGAAGGTCCATAGGTTACAGCCTGGCGCCTTGCAGGCACAACTCAAGACAGAAGGCTCCAGAGCCTCACCAGGAGTATTGTTTCACACACTGTTTCAGCTCATTAGCTCAGGCATGGCATAAACCCAGTGCAGCTCTACCCTGGACCCATCCTGGCCTATTTGTTTCTTCACTGCTCTCTGCAGTGCTTCTGCATTTGGGAAGAGTGAAGCAAATTAAGGCATCTGTGCTGTTATGCTTCAGAACACATTAAGAGCAGATGACATCTGTGGAGCGGTCTGGCTGTAGGGAGAGGCAAGAACAGTTCTCTCTACTACCTTTGTGCTCTCATCTCAGCAGTTCAGAAACAGGTTGGGTGTCCATCTGTTTCACCAGAAGTCCTCATACTCCTGGACCCTGCAGGAAATTTTTGGGTCCAAGTCAGCCTGTGTGGAATAGACCTGAAGGGTGATATTTCTACCCCGGATAATTAAAAATAGTTTTAAGCTGCCTTTACACCTCTTCTCCGCAATGCCACTTTCTAGCCAGTTCAGTCTCTAGCCTGGGCTTCTCTGAGATCTGCTTTAACTTGCACCCAGCTGCCTCACGTTCCTAGTCTGGCTTGCAATGTCACATTACTCAGACTGTTCCAGAATCTAGAAGTTAGAATTTTTGTTTAATTTCTTCTGCTGTGATATAGGAATGATGTTTTCAAATGTAGCTTCAAAAAAAAAATTAAAAATTGAGCAGCATAAGAAGTTAGAGGTTTCCATTTCTCAGAGAGTTCTGCCAAGTCCAATTTCTATCTCTTGTCCCTTATCTCAAGCGGACAAAACTTCCTCTGAAAACTCCCACCAGTGATCTTTGGTTGTCTTTTTTCTTCCTCCCTCTTCCCTTATGAATCAAAGGTATTATCTTCACAGCTTTATTTAGCCTTACTTTCTGGAGATGAAGACACAACCAAAGTATATGGAAAACGTGTTTCTCCTTCTGCATGCTACAGTAGGGTACTGAAATGATACAGGAAGTGTCAGAGGAGGGCAGAGTTTCCTCTTACACACAGTCCTGAAACAAATGTTTTCCATTAAAAGCAGAACCCAAGTTATGGCAAGTGACATCAATGTATGGAATTAAACTTTTGACTAGCTATTTTATGGTTTCATAAATAATTTCATTCTGTCAATGACAGAACTAAACAGATTTTGTATTGTGAAATGTCAAACTTCTTTTAACAGGTTCTGCTAAAGGGTTTTACAGAATATTCTCATTTCCTTCCTGTGATCTCACTAGATGCAAAGATGCACGTGTTCAGTGTTTTTTGTGTTTTGTTATGATGTTCTTAACTCAAAGTGTTTTGTAATTTTAATTTGGTGCAGTATGCAAATAAAAATTTCAGGGGCTTTCCTAATGGGTATATTTGTCTTCAAGATCCGTGTATTTGTCTTGAAGAACTATAGCTGTAGGGAAAAAAAATAGCAAATGCTTTTCATGGCATCAAATCCAGAAATAGTAACTCCCTGAAGTTTGCCTGGAGTTCAGCAAGTGGGAGGTCTTCAGAGTCCCATGCTGTTTCATGCTGGATTGAGTTCCCATGGAAAAGGTCCCAGAATCCTGTAGGAGAGGACTTCACTGCCTTTGCTGGAGGGTTGAGTCCAGTGCATTGACCCTATTACTAAATGCCCACAGGTGACTTTTTGTTGCCTGATTTGTACTATTTCTCTTTCTAGTTTTTGTTTGTTTGTTAATGACATAAATTATGTCATTACATATTAAAAAAAAAAAAAAAAAAAAAAAAAAAAAAAAAAAAAGAGTATTTGCTGTTTTATTGAAGATCTTCTAATAGATAGTACCTCTCTGATTCTTATCCAAATATACTGGCATAATCTGTGGCGTGTTTCCAGATATTGTTAATATCTAGGTCAGATCACAAAGTTGGTGCAACTCAACCTACAAGTCTGAACTGATAGGCAATATGGGAGTTAAGCAAGTTTAATAAAAATGAAGTAGCTACTTGTGATATATCTGAAATATTCCTGTAGTCTTTGGGAACAGATTGTTGTCAGTAAAGTGTAGAGTGTCTCAGTGTTTTCCTTGTTCTGCTGACTTAATTTTAAGAATGTGCATATTCTTTACTAATGCCTGTTTTTTCTCCTGCCCGTTTGTGGTAAGGATGTTGGATTTCGGTTTGACACGCTCCGTACCATCCTGCAACAGGAAGTTCTGCTGCAGGAGGATGTGGAACTGATTGAGTTCCTTGACCCCAGTATCCTGTCTGCAGGGCAGAGTAAGCAACAGGAAAACAGACAGCTTCCAACGCTACGCTCCCTAGCAACTCCTAATATTTGGTATTGTACAGAGAATATCTACCGCTATATTCACTGAGAAACAAGCAAAAAATATATTGTGTTTTCTTGATATAAAATGCAGCAATAATATAACTGCTTTTTTTTCTCAGGTCTTTGAGTGTTTGGTCCACTAGTCCCCAAATTTTTCTACAAGCATATTTTTTCCCTCAGGCATTTTATAGGAGGGAGTTTTAATCTGAGATAGCTACATGAACATGAATGGGTACTTCCAAACCCTTATATGTGCTATAAGGAAGAACTATGGTTGATTAATTAATGAATTTCTAAAGCTATAGAATGGTGATTTTGATAAATGAAGCACGATTGTGAA
Organism: Calidris pugnax; assembly: GCF_001431845.1. NCBI lineage: Eukaryota > Metazoa > Chordata > Aves > Charadriiformes > Scolopacidae > Calidris > Calidris pugnax. Next base: position 10,017,018 of record NW_015094506.1, on the reverse strand, counting down.
AGCTGAATTGAAAACTGTTTTCTTTGCAGTGGTCTTTGTAAAATATGCTGGGGGGGTGTGTGCAATTAAATTTCAGACATAGAATACCAGAAGAACAGCCTAAAGAATATTTCTAAAGATGCATTCATGTCAGCAGAGGCTGGTGAAATTCACCCTAGAATACCGAAGGAGCCATCTGCAGCAGTCTCTGAACAGCTACCACCAGTATTTGAAAAATAACAATGATGATGGGTATTCTGACTGAGTGACTTGCTCAGAAATGGACAGGAATCAGTAGATAAAAATATCTCATAACACAGCCCAGTGCTATGCTTTCATACATATGTTAGAAAAATAGATAAAATTATTAAAAAGCCGGATTAAAAAAACCCAGCTGTTTAAGTTGTAATATGTCATTATTGATGCGCTCTGTCAAACGCGAACTTTTGAACCAAATTTTTCCAGTGATTTGTCCCAGTCCTAGTGCTATTCACTGCTTCTTTAGCTGTTCAGATTATAAAGTACCCTTAAAAAAATTTTAATATTGCTTAGCTTATAGATGACACCAAGTTTGTAAGTGTTTTAGCAGAATGGAGTTCAAAAAGAAGCTTGGAGAAGTATCTTGAAATCAATAGAAAAGTCAATAAAGACAGAATTCTAATGCTACACTTGGGAAGGAAAAATCAAATTAACAAACATAAAGTGGTGAATAATTGTACAGTGGTGAATAATGTAACAGTACTACTTCAGAAAAGGATCTGCACATAGTTGCACAGCATAAATTGAATGCATCAGCAAATTATTACAAAAATGGCAAATCTTATCCTGGTGTCCTTGTTCTATGCAGAACTTGGGGGTTTACTTTTGTATCTGTTTCCCTGAGTCTGGTGTTAGACTACAGCATCTGTTTTTGGATGCCACACTTGGAGAAGCATAGGTAGTTTAGAGACAGTCCAGAGCAGAACAACAAGAATAATGAGTTTAGAAAATGTAAGCTTTTGGAAACGTTGGAGTGTGTTAGAATTGTTTGGCCAAAATGGAGAAAATTGAGGTGGGGTGGAACAATATTACGATGTGTAGAAGATAGTTAATCAGAAGGTGGTGATCAATTGTCATTTATTCTGTTCAGTCAAGAGAAGCATATGAGGAAAAACAATGTAGTTAATTTGCCAATGATTCGGAATGGACTTGGGGGAAATCTTTTGAACTCTAAGGATACTTAGGAGTTGGAATAGCTGCCTGGCCAGGTTGTGGAGTCTCCATTTTCTTCAGACTGTCCATAATGATTTGGATTAACCAGAAACTTTAAATGGACAAAGTGAGACCTTAAATCCCTTCTAGTCTTTCACTCTTGCGATTCATTTTTTTTTTGTATGTGGGATATTTTATTTTTAATGTACCAAGGAAGTTATAGACTTTTTGTCTACCCTGTTTAAAGTAAATTACATATCTGCAGTATTTTAACCCTGCACTTTTACTGAAACCTGTCAGTAGCCCTGAAGAGTTAACACTTTAAAGCCTATTGAAATATGACCACAAAACTGTCGAGAAAATAGAAATCTAGACATCACGTCTTATTTCAGAAATAGAAAAATATTCCTTGTGAATACTTCCAAAACTAAATACAGAATACACCGCTTAAAGGGGTGAACAAAGTAAATAATTTTTTTCAAAAAATTCTGAAAAATTAAAGTTGTTATGCACCTTGAAGCCCATATTCCATCCATGTCTGTGAAGACTGTCATAATTTTACAAAACTGCAACTATAATACTATATATGAAACAGTGTATCTTCTAGCAGTTACTTATTTTTATGGAATTTTTCTAGATAAAAATAACAGCTTTATGAAGTTTTTCAAATGTCCTTGAGAAATAACTAAACTGAGATACTAAGAACACTTGCTCTCTAAGGGTTTGCAAAAGTTGCCAAATTATTTTAAATAATTAGTCAAGCCATCTTTATAAAAATGTGTTAAAACCTAGTGGTGCGTCGTTGTCCAAGTTAAATGAGTCAGAATCTGGAAAAAATAAAGCTGGCATTACTTGAGGGTTTTGTTACCAAAAGAAACATGCCCTTCCCTACTGTACTCTTGAACCTGGAAGTACAGATATTCCAGTTCCTACCCACCCTGGCTTATAATGCTGAGTAGTCAGGTTTTTTTTTCCTTTTTCTATTTTCTTTTCTTTTTTTATAAAGTCACGTGTGTAAGAGAAACTGACCTTTCAAATTGGTGCATTATTCTTTTACTTGTGCCATAAAAAAGGCGGATAAATGTTTCCTTAGAGTATACTGACCAAGTAATATCATGTACGTATACATCTAAATCTGCCACCACGAATAGGTTTTGGTGTTTACAGCTCCCTTCAGGCCCTACATAAAAGCCCCGTGATAAGATATCTTAATCTCAAATGTAACCGAAAGCTTTGTGATTTTCCCACTGGTTTGACCTCTGGAACCTGTGGCTGATGGCACTCTCTGTTCGCAGGGATGTCTCGCTGCTGCTCGCCTTTGTAAGTGCACTGCTTATGCTTCCTTCGTGGTGGAGGGAATCATCGTGGCTGCTCTGGGGACTGGTTCTGCTGGTCTACGCAGTCTTTCGAGTGTGGGGCACATGGAGGACAGCCAAGCTGCAAATGTCCCTGCGAAAATACTGCGTCCAGCTGGAAGAAACGGTGGCAAATAGCCGAGCCTTTACTAATCTTGTGAGGAAAGCTTTACGACTCATTCAAGAGACTGAAGTAATTTCCAGAGGATTTACCCTGTGAGTCTGTATTTCACTTTATTTAATACACAGATCCATTCAAGCCAGACATCTTCTAAAATTATCTTGTTACACCATCTACCATAACTAGTGGAATTACTAAAAAACATAAAGCTTTTTCTTTACGTAAAATAGCACAATTACCATTCATACTAAAAGTATGAATTCTAACAACTCAGTGTTAAAACCCTGCATCCTGAAGGAGAATTAAATCTCACAAAACTTGTATGCCTTTAAAATTTCATACTCCGCCAGCAATGAAATACATGAAGAAATGGGATTTTGAAACAGTTTAGCTAACTCTTTTGGGGATTCATTTAGAGGATTGCTTGTTTGAAGGATTTTTGTATCTTATATTACCAAATCTATGTAAATAAACTGACCTGCAAGTAATCATTCATATTTTAGCAAACAAGATGACAAGAAAACTGTTCTATTTTTATTTAACAAATAACAGCCTGAAGTACTAAGAACACAGCAATCAGCAAAGACCGTGAAAGGTCATTTCCCACCTCAAAAAAAGTTTACAATACTTCTTTTTCTTGCATATAATTGTTGAGATGTTTAGAATCCTAAATTATTTACTGCTGAATTTGTCTCTCATCCACTTAAGGGATGTGAAAATGTTACTGGTTATTTAGCTCTTGTAGCTATTTGGTAATTTTTGCTGCTTTGCTATGTAAAAGGACATCAGAACATGTTCAGTGTATGCAATGATCCTCAAAGCCAGCAGGCCCCACTTCTGTGCACTCTCATTGCCACAGATACTCTTCCCTGTAACAACCTATGGTTAGATATGTACCTGTGCCAGTTAGAATTAAAGCTAAAGGGGGTGGGAAACACCAACAGCTAAAATCCAGTTGACTTCTTTCTAAAAACAATAAAAAGTTGCCCGGTGTGCACCAAGAAATTGTTTGCTCATGCCAGACCAACTTCTCTGTGCTCAGGTACATGTATTTACATGCAAGCTTGAAACTGTAGACTTTACATTTTGAATTAATTTTCTAACTTGAGATACCTTCATTATGCTTCACTGAAGAAATGTTTCATTCTCCCTTTGGAATGCATAAGCATGTCTTCAGTCTGCCTAGCTATGTGTTTTGTTTTGGTTTGGTTTTTGCTGAAAAAGCGTATAGTTAAGCAATCGGCAGTCTTATCTTTGGAAACGGGTTCTTAAAAGAAATTATTGTTAGGGCTTGTCCAAATTACAGATGAGAAAAACATTTGGATTTTTTCCCAAGTTGAAGCAAACGAACTTGTGGTCAGTGTCTAAATTGCTGGTGTCTTGTTCTTTTACTACATATCTTAGATAACAGATTAACAAAAAACAGACTGGCCTTTAAGCTGATGCTTGATCTAATAGCCTCTTTACTTAAAACTTTGGCAAGCTTTTCAAAAGACTTTGGAGTATGGATGGAGTGGGAGAAGCCTGACTGTGCCAGCATCCTCATTGGAACAATTGTCCAGTATGAGAAGTCAGTGCTGTACAAGTTTTGGTTGGGTTTAGCCTGAAGGAAGTTCTAAATCCAGAGTGTCCTTTTCTGCGTCCACATACGCAAGAGATGCTGCTGCACAGGGCACTATGGAATTATTTGCTTGAGATAGTGCTCCATATATGATCCAAAAAACTAGCTACCCCTTTTTTCTTCCAGAATTTTGCTACAATAAACCTTGGCGGAACAAAGTTTAGTATGTTCTCCTGTGGTAACCTTGTCAAAGTCTTAATGCTCATCCAGAAAGAGCCACATGGCAATGGAAGTGGTTGCATCTAAAAGTTAATGAGTATCTTCTTGTGTCATTTTCGTCCTCAAAGGAATGAGATTTCAACCAGGTAGCCCAGCACCCCATTCAATGAGACGCGTGTTGCTGTTTTAATGTACTGTGAGCTCAGCACGGTTTGGACTGTGCATTAACCATGTTGTGAATGGAAAAATACTGAAGCTGACGTTTAAATAGTACTGAGCTCAGATTGTGGCTACCTGTGCTTTGCTAAACTCTGATATGGCAGCTTTGGTTTGAAGTTCCTTGTGTTCCACCACTGTTTTTTCTCCCCATTATATGATCCATTGCTATATTCTCATAGGCTAATTTACATATACTTTGAAATATCTATGGCTTTGCTTTATTCTACCCACTTTGTCCCTTGTTAATTCATACTTCACTGTATCTGTAAATGCTAAATTATTCTTTATGAGGCTTTAGTCAGTTCTCCACTGGTTCACTGGTCCACTACTGTGTGGTAGTAACTGCTTTGTGTTTAACAAATTCAAGCATTGTTTTCCCTTCATTCCTTTCTCACTCAAAAAACCCACAGCAGCCACTTAGAAAAGGAACTAAGAACCCTGTCAGGCCTCTCTTATATTAGCTGCTCTCGAAGGCAGCTGGATATTCTAATTTCAGAGTGGTCTTCAGAGTGTTTAACGCTGCTACCTATTTAGGGTATATCAGCATGGTGCAAGCTCTGCCATGCAGAGATGCCCGAGACCTCACCAGGATAGTTCGGAGTACAGAAATTGTGTAGCCAAGGTAGGGCAGTGCTCTGCTCAGACAGAATGGCAGTATTTCTGTCTAATTGCTTCATTTGCAATGAGACAAATGAATCACAGAATCACAGAATTGTCAGATCACGGGTTGTGGCCTGGAATTTCTGCTAGCTAATGAAAGTTTGTCCATTGTTTTGCACATTATAAAATGAAAACTGTAGCAATATGTACATGGGTACATATACATGTACATGAAGGGCTGCATCAATAAGCAGCAAGTACTTATTTCCTTGTCTGTCACTGAAATAATTAGCTTTTCTCCAAAATGCGCCCTTTCCTACTATATTTTAAACTAGAATCAAGCTCTACAAGCACATATTGGTGTATATAGCATCCCTATAGAACTGCTTTCATGTTAGAGTGCGGTAATAGTTTTTTATTCATGTGTCTATACAAGTTTGTTAAAAGTTGAGAGCCTATTTAAAATTTGGCTTGTGAGATTAATGGAGAAATAAGTCACTGTTCTTTACAAGTAAAATGGGTTTGGAGCACTAGGAAAGAGGAAATTCACCTTTAACCTTTTTGTCTTCTTGCTATTTGTGGCTGATGCGCAAAGCTGATAACATTTTGTAAGTCCGATTGAAATACATAGAAGATAAATGGAACTTTAGGACATTAGGCCTATGTCACGTCTGGCACAGAGACATTTATAGCAAGTTCTATTAATTTCAGATTACTGGAATAAAGAAGAATTATTTTACAAAAAACACTGAAACAAGCCTTCCCAGAAGGAAAGCAAAGTGTTTTGCAGAATGCTGGCAGTACGTGCATGATGAGTTGTGCTGCGTTTGTTCTGTGTGGGAGCTGGAAATGCTCACATTGCTGGAGCAGAACGTAGATCTCTTTATTTTATGGTAGAAGAATTTTGCTTCTTTTCTTTGAGCCTGCTTCTGACAATTCACCCAGGGCTTGAGTCTACAAACTGATGTGAGAGTTTATCCCTAAACATCTCCAGTTGTTACCTTGAAAAGCGAGGGAAATGTCAGAGGTTGGTATGTACCATATTACATGCCATGTTCCCTAGCGAAGCCTATGGCAAGACTAGCATTTTAGATTTATGTCTAGAAATCAAAATTAACACAGTTTGTTTTTATTTCATACAGATTTTAAAGTACTTTATGAGTTGTTATATAAACCATTTTAATATCACTCATATAATTTAATATGGTAAGCAGTTATTTGAACATGGTGTTTTAGCTAGCATATTCAGTATCCTGCTGTTTGGCATGAATCTCCTCGTGTCACCCGTATGTAGCACACTGGTATGTGTCCAGCCTTGCTCACTGGGTGGGCTGCGTTGCTTTTCACATTTGACAGTGGGGGTGATGAGCAGGGTCGGGTCTGCTGCTTTAATCAGCTCTTCAGTTGGATGGAAGTAGGTCAGAGAAGTAGTTACCAATGCAGCAACCCACCCCAGTCTCGGCCGGTACCCTGGGTGCTTTTCCCTTTTAAGTCACTTCTGACATGAAATCACCTCCTCAACATGCCCTGGGAAAGGTGAGAGCAGCAGCAGTATCCAAACAATTCATGGCAATTCATTATCCTGTTGTCCACGGTATGACCATTCCTGAGTTGATTCAAGTAAAAACAGTCCCAGCAAGTGGGATGGATGAACTGTCCACATGGGCTGTCTTCAGTGTCGCAGTCATGGGTTTGGCATCAGACTGCATGTGAATAGGTACAACTAGATGTTAAATTTTTTTTTTTTTTTTTCCCTGCAGCTTAATGTTACACAGACTTATTTAACATTCACCCAGTTCACAATTCAATTTACTTCCAGATCAGGCTATTTCTTACCATTCTGAAGCCATTCTGAAGTATATTCTAGTAGGCAAATGGCACAGTTTCTTTCAAATAGTATATTCACATGAACGTCTAGACACCAAAATATATTTCCAAATACATGCCAAAATATACCAAAATATGCTTGTATAGTTGCATACATTTCATGTGTTTACCTGTCAGACTCCCACAAACACAACTGTAATTCATTGCATGACTGATAAAATCTAAGCCACCACTCAAATTAGATTTTTGTTGACCTGGTGAAGATTCTGCACAGAAAAGGTTGAAAGAACATAGTGTTTTGCATAAAACCAGTATGTAGTAGTGCATTTTTTCTGCAAAAATTATTTAAAGAATGAATTTGCATACAAAGAGGTATATGTTAAATATCTGTGTGTTCAAACTTCTGAGGCTTACAGTAGGCTTGTGATAGTTTTGTATCAGAGATAATGCTATGGCCTGTCTACCCTTAGTGTATCATTTTAGAAAACTTGGGAGAAAATAGATATCCTCAGGAGTTTTGCTGTGGCTCAGATGAAAACAGAATCAGGTGTCTGCTGAGGAATCTGAGGAATCCTGGCTGCTTATTGAAAGTTTTGATTGAATTTGTCATTGATATGATGAATATTTTTTTTTTTTCTCGTAGTTACTGAGTGATTTGAAAAAGCTTTCTAAGTAATGGAATAAGAAATCTGATGTACTTGTAAATCTTTTAAAAAATACTTTAGGACATCTGTACAGTTGTATCACATTTTACTTTTCAAGTTTGCTTGACAGGGTCAGTGCCGCTTGCCCATTTAATAAAGCTGGACAGCATCCTAGCCAGCACCTCATCGGTCTCCGCAAAGCCGTGTATCGATCTGTCAGAGCCAACTTCCGAGCTTCAAGACTGGCTACTCTCTACATGCTGAAACAATATCCTTTTTTGGTGAAAACTCACGCGTTCAGATATTCCCTGTTCCCTACCTGTAATTGTGGCAATGTTTAGAGTTAGCATGTCTATAAACATACAGTATTAATTACATGTCTAAACAACATCAAGAAAAGGTAGAGTAGTCAAGTGACGCTTGGTTTGGAACATTCTTAAAACTTTTGTCTTTTGTGTGACTCTGCAGTTTGAGACAAGATTCTGTGCCCTGAAAACATTGTCCCAGTTACTGACACCCACGCCTTTGGTGTAAGTACTGATAATGTGTTTCAGAGTCCTTCAGGTTTTTGTTCTGTAATTCCTTTTAGCCATCTTTTCCCCTTGCACCAAAATATCCTCTCCTCTCAAAAATAGGGCCTTTCACTCGACATCCCTGTATTCACAGGTAAGTTGATTTCTGCTTTCAGACAAGCTGAGCAAAACTCTGATTACATTAATTAGCCAAAAGACACATTTAAGAGCAAGGAGTTTCTACTCTGAATCAAAGCAGAATACTTTGTTCGGATTCTGTTTTGTGAAGTATCGTCTGTATTTGTTTGGTGAATTGTATATTTTCTTTAATGACATTAGCATTTCAAGGGTTTTTTCTATGTTTATTGTACTTGTTGTACAATATAGGAAATACCAATGTCTTCACTCTGTATTATAGCAAAAAATAAAACAGGTATGTTCCTGATCTGAAAAAACACACTCGGGGAAACAAAAGCTGGTGGTAATTCAAGTGTTGAAAATCTGACATGACAAATTGCTTGTTTTGTCTTCCTGGAATGTAATATTTGACTAATATATCTTGCCTGGCAAATGGATGGATATATCAAGTGATGACATGCACACACACAGAGAAACACACAAAGCTATGAGTGCGTGCATTCACTTTGAAGGAAATTAATTTTTATTTGCAAAATAATTACTTGTGTAGGCATAGGCATCGCATTCTGGGCTCAAGACTTCACTCTTAGCTTTGTGGAATAAGGTGTGTTTGTTATGTAAAGAAAGAAAATAATACTCTGACTGGTTCAGACATGTTGGTAAGGGCAACTGGTACCTAGCTCAGAAATAATCAAGAATGAGCTCTAAGAACATGGGAAGAGATCTGAAAATGGGGTCCATTAACGTGGCCTTCCCAGATATCCTCCAGCATAAAGAAAGGAAAGTGCAGCAGTGGTTATGACAGGGGTGTAGATTGTTGCTGTGGCTGGGGAGGTGACAGGTTAAGGAATGTTGGTGTGTATTAAATTGCCCACTAGTTTTGTCACTACTCAACATACGTAATGGCTTTTAAATTAAGGAATGGGAGAGAAGAAAGTTTTGTTTACTTTGGATAATTTTACCTTTCTACCTGTCCGTGAAATTTTTTTAAGATGGAAGTACCATTATGCCAAATTACCATGCAGATACCACAGTAATAAGGGCCAGCAGAAATAAATGGCTAAAAGTTCCATGTGTTCTTGAAAAATGGAAAGAGAAGCATTATATTTATGTAGAACATAGTGGCAAAAAGTGGCAGCATGAGAGCTGAGGTGGAAGCTGGGCCAACTCTGCAGAGCGTGAAAACTGAAAGCAAGGAATTTAAATGTAAGGAAGATGAGTAAAGGATTCCTCCTCCCCACCAGGATAATTAAGAGCAGCTTTAAGGTAGTTCCAAGTTGCCTTAGTTTGAATTTTTCCCCACATATCGTGAATGCCTGAAACTGTTCTGTGTATTATATGGGCATTGATGGCAAGGAGCATCTTTCGAACAGATTCCAGTGCCTCGTGCAATGAAGTGCTCTTACGCTGGAGGGGCCAAAGATTCCTTCATGTCGAAAGCATTCACAGCTGCCACTTGTGACAACTTTAATGCCCTTGTCCGTCATCAGATTGTTAGCACAAATCTGGCCTCCAGCAAGGAGAAAGAGGAACTGGGAAGATTAAGTAAAGGGCTGAGGTGATAAATTGAAGGAAAGGAATGTTGATAAACTAAAGGAAAGGAACTTCCATCCAAAGTCTGGAAATGAGATCCCAATTCTGAGTTTTACAGTTCTTTTTAGTAAGCTCTGCTTACTAAAAAGCAGAAGATTTTCTCAACTTTAACTCCTCTAGGTTATCTGAGTATGAACTAATGAATCGCTGTTTGAAATTTGCTTTTTCTGAGCATTGTGAGAGACATGCGTCCAGTTGTACAATTAGTGATTTACACTGGCCACAGCAAAACAAAATGCTTTTATTAGAGAAAAAGATATTAGAGAAACATTCCAAATATTTAAAATCTGGATTAATATTACAAATGGCATTAAAAAAAACCCCAAACCTATGTTCCTTGCTTAGTCATAATGCTGTTTAAGTAAACATTTTGTGTTTTACTGGATATTGCTTTGTATTTTTGTAGCAGAGCAGATTTATCTCTGTACGTAGGCAAGTGAAAAACAGGATTATTTTTGCTTGAAAAAATTTCAGTAGGAATTTAATACGTGAATCACCTCCTCATGTTAAAGGCAACAAAATTTGAATCTTCCAAGCTAAAAATCAAAGCTTAGTTCCATTTTAACTGATTGCCATGTAAGGGCCATTTTTCTCGTTGAAGAATGAGGAAGTAGTAATTTCTTAAGTGTGTGAGCAAATACATGCCAGGCACTGCTTTGAACCACAGAACGTGCAGTTCTTGGAAACATTTGTGTGCGTGTATAAATGGGAAATAAACTTCCATGTTACAGTTTGCTTTCCTTGGCTAAGAGTATTCAGCTGGTAGTGCCACATGAGCATGATACTGGTCATTCAACAGCAGTGGTGAGCCTTTGACTTCAGAGGTCCTGTCTGTGTCATGTCCAGTTATCAAAATAAGGTCCTGCCTTGTCTGTGACCAGGGCTCCTGAGTGGTAAGCTGGGTACAAAAGGAGGAAAATGTGAAGTATGCCCTATTTTCCTTCATCCTTGTGTTTCTTATAATGAACCTAGAAATCTGAGATTGAAATTTGTAATGCAGTGAAGATAACTCTTGCCTTAAGGCTACAGTAAACATGTCTTGAACTGAGACGTATCTATTGTTACCTACAATGGTTAAAGTAATACAGAAAATGGTATTAAACTTACTAACGTAGTAAAAGGTATACTTTGATTTAAGTTAAGCTTTCATTTAAAACATTGTTATATATTCAGAACTTAATAGAAATATCTGCAGCCAAATTATTTTTCAAGCTTACTATGTCAGAATATCCCTTGCAAAAATAATTGGCAAAAAACATCAATGTACTCATTCATAGCTTATAAGGCTTGATAATTTTCTCTACTTTAAAAATATGCATTTACATGTGCTTAATAAAATCAGCCAAACACCTTCCTATAGGAACTGGTTTTTGTACATAATGTTAAGTTTAAAACGTGTTCAGGAATAAGCAAAGTCTGTTTCAATGGGGCAATTTTTTTCCCAGAGAAAGTAATTTCAGTGAAGGATGTTGTACAGATATATGTTTGAGCTAAATTCTACAGCGAATTTTTATACTTATGTTGTTTTAGATCTAGAGTTTTAAAACTATACAGTAAAATAGAGAAATGTTTAATTTTAAAAGCATTTCTAGGTTTGTATCTTGTTTTGTCAACAAATGCAAACGACAGAGCTTATTATTGTTTTATTTTACACTGCCTTGAGAGGGTTTTTTTCTTGCTAAACATATACTTTAATGTATTTGATTATTTCTGAGATAAATATCAAATTCATACTGTGGATCAGTAAGAGTGATCCTATTGGAAGCCAAAGGGAAACTGCTTTGAACTTCAGCCAGTTGCTTTATGTGTAACTTCAAGAGAGACAAGGAAGAACATATACTTGAGGGGCTGAGCTGGTAACTGTTGGTCTGAGTCTTAAAAGCTGCCTAATCTAAGTATTAATATTAATTGTAGACATAAATGAGTGACTAAGTGAAAATAAATTAGTCAATACATCTTAAACGTTAAGGGATATATTGATCTATGCTAATCCATTAAGTGTAGATTTTATAGCTGTCAGTATTATTTCACCTACCAAAATAGCTGCAGCAAATCAGGATTTTATAGTAATGTATATCCTAAATGTGTTGGAGGGAAATCTGTCTGATGAACCTGTTACAGAGAATTAAAAGTCTTAATTCAGAGCTTTATTCATGGTAAATCAAATTGCATAAACCTGATATGTTATCATTACTCCAATAAGACTAGAAGTTTAGTAACACTTGAGGCTAGTGTGCCCCCTTTTAGCTAAACAGCTGCTTTCAGCAAGTAGAATAAATTAATGCCTTCCTAATTAAAATTTTTTCCCATGTAAAATAGAAAAAAATACACAATTATACTTTAGCCTTAGACCAGATATATCGAACTTGACAGACCAATAATATTTCATGAGGTGGAAAGTCACGTTCCTTACATTTTATGTGAAATGACAGCTGGGTGCTTGCAGAAGCAATTCAGCATTTTTTCATGCCTTTCTTACTCTGATTTGCTTGTATCAGGAAGAGTTCACTGCTCACTATCATAGAAGAAAAAGGTAGAAGAGACAAAAGAGTATTTATCTTTTAATCTGGAAGATAAAGATATAGAAGGATGCAACAGCTAAAAGCTTAAGCTAGAAATTAGGCTTTTTGGGTGAAGTGTTTATAGGATGTTGTGCAGACCAGTTACTAGTCGCTCAACAAATCTCTGCACTATACTCCATTGAATTGTGTAATGAGTCAGGCAATACTTCAGTTGCCATGCTAGTTGCTTAATATTTTTATACTTAAGAGCCTTGTGGATTCTGCGTCATGGGAATCAATGATTATTCACAGATTTAATTATATTCAAGCTGGATGGAGGAAATCTTGTAGCTTGTGTTACTGGGTGGTGTTAATAGTCTTGCTCTCAATATGGTGCAATATGGCGTGATACTCCATTTCCACTGACCTATATATTGATAGGTGGGGCATGGGGGTTGGACTGTATAAACTCCAGCAACTTTAATTCTGTCATAAGTGTAAGGTGTCATTCTCTGATGGCAAGGCATAAATAATGTTATAAAAACAGACGGGATAGCAGTATTTTAAACTGAATGATATCTTACTCCACTAAGGTGGAATGGATATAAAATCCACTCTGTGTCTTTGAGAAGCAGATTTCCCCTTCTAGTAAAATCTAGTAAAACTTTGTTCCTTCACTTCTGTAAAAATTTAGTTATTGCATTATGAAATGTTAGAAAAACATGTGCGTTTTAACTTGGGAAAGAGAAAGCTCAGACAAGACAACAGTAAGCTAAACAAAAAGTAGTACCCTTTTTGGATCATAAAAGCCTAAATCAGCCATCCGACGCTGGAAGGTCTGAGTAAAGATACCTGGGCATTTTTGTGTGCGATGTTTCTTCCTTGACCAGCCAGTTCATCACATGCTTTGCTCATCCCTTCCTGCCTGGAGAGCAGGTGAGAATTTTATAAAAGGGCAGCTTAGATTTCTCAGGGATATTGTGAGACACTCCTGTTAGATCTTTAGATGGCAATGTGCTTTTGAAGAGTAAAGTATGAATATTAAATTGTTCTGTACAGGGGTACATTAGTGCTCTTGCTTTTCTACAGGTAAATAAGATTGGCCTCCTGACAGAGGTTAGATATTCACTGTATAGAACTTTATTCCAGATTTTCACAATTTATTATTAAGTAGCTTTGCCTTCTCTTCTTCCAAGCTAGTAACAAATATGAGTTAAACAGATGAATAAAATATTTTCACAAAGACATAGAAAAATTTCACTAACTTAAGGTTAGTTACTGTATTTTGGCTTCATTAGCACTAAAAATACTTACATTTTAGAGCAAAATGCATGAAGGAAATGTGTTTGTGTATGTTTGTGTGTCTGTGTTTAAACTTTCTAAAGGTTTAGTCCTTAGGAAGGGAATGGGGGCATGGGATCAGTTCTCTGCTTTCATCTAACACACAGAAATGGGGGTGGGAGAACTACAGTAGAGGAGGGCAAGGCAGGAGGTGTGGGAGTCCACTGGGAATCCCTCTGAGACATAATATCAGTAAGTGGCTCCTTTAGTCAAACCACACATTTGAGAGATTCCCTGGAAAAATTTTTTTAGCATGACTTAGAAATTTGCATGTATCCAAACTGTTTTTTATGGTCTTTGTGCTGTTGGAAATGTCTTGTTGCAGGAAAAAGATTAACAGGGAGTATAATTAGTCTCTGAGGTCCTGAAAGGTTTTGACCTGACTTTCCAATCTGTGGTGGAGTCACCATCCTCATCCCATGTGCTCCATCTGCTGGGCATGCTGTCAGGTTAACTTAGAGTAGACACTGTGTTTAGGTGACTGAGCAGGTGGTGACAACAATATATTGTATTTCTGAGTTATTTGCACTGCAGGTTTTCACCTGCCTTCATGCTTCTGAAGAACGTTTAATAGGCTTCTTTCTTCCTTGAATTTGGGAAAAATATTAGGGAGAAAATACAGTTCTTTGTTTAGAGCATGGACAGTTAGTATTGCCGTTTTCTAGGCCACAGAAATTTTATTTTATGCAATGTTTTTCTACTCAAGTGGTAAAATTTTTCTTGAGCAAATCATTATTACAAGTTCAGTCCTATGAGGATTTAGCAGGTAGAAGATTTGGGAGTGAAAGTGGGTGCAACTTCTAGCTTCCCCAGAAAACACATTAGTTGGACAAGAGACAGGTGCTTCTCATCAGCTTTATCTGCTCCAAGAGGTGAGAGCATTCAGTTTGTGAATTGAAATATAAATGAAAAACCCATAGTTTAAATTAAGGCCTGATTTTCACAAATGCTTCACAAATATTTTTTTAATGTATTTCTGTGGAACAAATGTGTTTATGACCATGAGTTGCACATTTCTGCTTTAAAGCAAATTTTACTATTTTGTGACTGGTTAACTATCAAAAATGTGCAAAAATCTTGAACTCTTACTTCCCCAGCATGAGGTTACCCAAAAATTAGTACTATTTTAAAATGAATGCTGCCTAGTCTGTGAGTTATTTTTATGTGTCTTCTGCTCTCAGTTATATTGTGCTTGCTTCCTACTTTTTAAGCATTTCTGAGGACTGGAAATGTACATTCTCATACTCAGAATTTAAATGTGCTGAATAGTGTTGGTAGATAATACATCACCACTGTTTGTGCCATGATTGTGGTGGCTCTACAGTGATGTAATCAATGAAATTAATGGTATGATAACTTGGGAGCTCCTGTTCTTCACAGTGCTATCTGAAATGTCAGAGAGCAGTTATTGTAGAGATCTTTGAGCTGTCCCTCCACAGACAGAAGTCACAGAGAATTCCCATCATCCTGAGTTTGGTCTATCGCAGAGGCTACCTTTGAAACTTAAAATCGCACAGGAATTGTTCTCCTCTTTCCTCTGTTGAATGTATGATTTCTAGTTTAACACTGACATGAGATACTTCTTGGAAACTTAAGATTTAAAGATAAGATACTTTCCTCAGTTGAAAGAGATGCAGGGATTTTTCATCAATCTGTTTTGTTTCTTTTTATGTGTTTATACTTAGACGTAGGTGTTTTGTCAATGTCTTCTCTCTCATCCTTCTAAGAGTCTTTAAAACTTATGCTCTGAATAAGGATTGCAAAACGTTGAGCTAAACAGGATTTGGGTGGAATGTGTGCTCCCTTTTCTGTATGTTTAACGCAAAAGTCACTTTGTTAAGCACCTTAACTCCAGCTAAACCTACCCTCTGAACTCAGAGAGCGACAACGTGACCAGCTACATCTGTGTCGTCCCCTTCAAGGAGCTGGGTCTGGGACTGAGTGAAGAGCAGGTATCTGAAGAGGAGGCGCACAATCTCACCGATGGCTTCAGCCTGCCTGCCCTCAAGGTAACCTCTCCTAGAAGGACACACGTGTCCGCACAGGCTCCTCGTGAAAATCTTTTGGTTGTCATGAAGCCCTGTAGCTTGTAGGTACCAACCTGTGCTGACACAGTCAACCGAGGGGTAGATGTAATCACTCTTATATCACGTGTTTCTACATTTATTGGCATTTAGGTGATTTCTTCTTGCATGTTGTTGAAGAGAAGTTTTACAATACGATGCGAGGAATTCTTTTTTTGCAAGTCGCATAAATTCAAGTCAGTGTTTTATAATCAGTTTGAATTTCCACCTAAAACATGATCTTTTGCTCTCCGATTTCACTTGATTCTAGCTGAGTCATTTCCAGATTTGTACTTACGTCTTTTTTAGCTAATCTCTTGACTTGAATAAAAAGATAGACATCCAAATATATAAATTAGCTGTAATTCCCAAAGGGAATAGCTTCATTTAGTTACACCAAGGAGTAGAAATCATCAGCTTAGACCACTGCTGCCATGAGCCAGTGTGGTTCTTTGATCTTTGGAAAACATTTAACTGAACAGAATGCCAACCATATAATGGCCTTTTTTATCTAGTTTGTTTTGAGATGTTAAGTATTTTTAGTTTGCATGAGTAAATGTTTGCAGTTGGAAAGAAGATCTAATTTGAATGCAAGCCTTCTACACTCTAATGGTTCTCTGCTGAGGCAATTCCCTTTTAATATTTTTTTTAATGGAAAATTCCTTTATTGTGTGACTTGTGTGTTTTTATGGGGTTGGCTCTTGTTGCATATTATTCACTTAATTCCTGGACCTTGACTTCTTTTGTTCTGACAGTAAATATTACCAGTAATAGTGGTTACTAAGCTTTGAGGCTTTGTCTAATTAGTTGTAAGCTAAGAGCTACATCAGATGTAAGCTTTTGGGGTTTTTTTCCTTGCCTTTTCATTAGCTGAAGTTATAATTGCAACCATGCAAGCCCACTTATGTACCCACTTCTTTTTAAGTACAAGAAGCCAGCCGGAGTTGCCCAAGCTTGTAAGTTAAGTCTTTGTTTACCTGCAATTTGGAGTAAATTAACTGAAATTTTTGGCTTGAAAATAAATACTGATCCAAGCTGAGGAGAGCCAGTTGGATGTTTTGGGTGAAGTTTAAGTGCCAGTAAAAATCATCAAAAGTCACTGGCAGAGCAAGCTATTTGCAACCCTAAATAGATTTGGAATTTCCTTTTCTCTCATCATTGTGCCTTTTTTCAGGTAGGTTTTTGGATTATTACGATCAGTTCCTGAAGTTCACTACTTCTGTGTGCTACTTTTTCACTGCTTTTGCCTTATGTCTGTTGAAAGGGATTGGTCATCTTTTTTGTTAATTATAGCATGAGCTCTTGACTTTCTGTCCAGGACAGCAGACCTTCTGGGACATTTGGGTGATTGCTGCCCATTTGTTTGCTTTTCATTTTAGCACCCAGCCAAATCACTGTCTTGCATGTGAGCCCCAAATTAAGTTCATATCATTCTGGTTTTTTGCTTCTCATAACCATCTTTTTTAATTTGAAAATTATTTTTTTATTTTGGAATGTTGTATCAGTTTGTATCCAAGTATTTTTTTATAAACCCTTGGGTATATCAGAACATATATATCTGAGGGCATTTAATTTTTTGTGTTACTGTTCTGAAAGTGTTGTTCTTGATTGTTCACACACTGGAAAAAACTGTTACTTGTTCATAATAGTATGAGTACAAAGATGTAAATATATTATCACAAATCCCATAGACTGAAAAGCTCAAAACAGGTATATTATTAGTCCTGTTCTGTACTTGAGGGGGGCAGAAAAAAGCATTATGAGTAACTGCTTTGTCTTCCTCAGTCTGAAATGCTTGAGAACAGATTTCAGACTACACCTCATGATCCCCTATAGTGGATTCCTTTGAATAAGGAACAGTATTGCATAGAAAAGTGTCATCACCTTTCCTTTTCATTTTAGAAATATAAGATGCTACTGTTCTGACATGGTCTACTGAGCCAACAGTCTTCTCTTAACTATGAAAATGCTTCTTTTCACTTCATTGGAAGTCGAAGTTCTCAGGGAAACTGAAATTGTGGGCTTCCTTGCTCCCAGATGGACTGACCTCTTTTGTACCATATAAAATGTTGTCAATAGATGTCATTTCTTACAAGTCTTTCCTCCTTAGTGGCACTGGTGAAATTTTTCACTTGGGCTGAAAAAAAAAAAAGTTAGCAGCTCAGATGTAAACTGTTTTTGGTTGAATTACAGTGCAATTAGACTCACATTTCAAGGTTGGGTGTGGGGCAATGCAGTAGTTAGTAGATTGCAGAAATGATAGCTTGGTGTTATAAAAGAAAAAATGTCTTTGCTGCCACTGGAATTTTGGCAGCCCTTTATGAGCTGTAGGGTATGTGGAGATTATAGCAAATAATGAGACTGCCTGATGAGAGGATGAATTTTTAGGACTCTGACAACCTTCTCTACAACTTCGTGAAAGGACACTGTAGAGAGGTTGGTGCTGGTCTCTTCTCACAGGTAATTAGTGACAGAACGAGAGGGAATGGCTTCAAGCTCCAACAGGGTAGGTTTAGATTGAACATTAGGAAGGAATTTTTCACTGAAAGAGTGGTCGGGCATTGGAACAGGCTGCCCAGGGAGGGGGTTGAGTCACCGTCCCTGGATGTGTTTAAGGGACGTTTAGATGCGGTACTGAGGGATATGGTGTAGGGGAGGACTTTGTAGAGCAGGGTAGATGGTTGGACTCGATGATCCCAAGGGTCTCTTCCAACCTCAATGATTCTATGATTCTGAGCATAATTGCATATAATATCCTTCATCGAAGAATTAACAGTCGCCTAAGGTTCACAAGATCTGAAACTCACATGGTCTACATTACCCTTCAAAAACATTCAGGGAATTTTCTCAGTTTTTCGAAGTTCTGTGGCTGGTCAAGGATTGTTTTCCCGTGGTGTGTCCGTACATTTTCTTTGGAGGCTGGCTGTCTTCCCAGGTGCAGAGACCTAACCCTCCCCCTGTTTTGCAGGTCCTCTTTCAGCTCTGGGTAGGGCAGAGTTCCGAATTCTTCAGGAGGCTGGTGCTGCTCCTCTCCCCAGCCAACGCATCCCCCAAGCCCTTGGTGTCCCCCGAGCGGCTGCCTCACCACATCTTGTCCGATGTGACCCAAGGCCTACCTCACACACACGCGGCCTGCCTGGAGGAGCTGAAGCGAAGCTACGAGTTCTATCGGTACTTTGAAACTCAGCACCAGTCGGGTTTTGAGCGGCCAGCCAGGGCAAAGCAGAAGTCGAGGGAGCTGAACAGCCTTCAGACGGCGGTACGCAGCTTGCAGCTTCACCTCAAGGCGCTGCTCAACGAGTAAGTTTCCACATGAATTGGGAGAATGTGCCTGTAGGAAGAAAGCTTCGGAGTTGAGTTCTACGGGTTGTCAGCTTGTATCCCAGCTTAAAAGCAAAAAAGGCAGATAAATGTAGTCGTTGCAATCGGGCACATCTTCACATAGTCTGGGGTCAAAGAGCCTTGGTTCAACGTGGAATCTCGTATTTTTTTTCCTGGTTATTCTTTCAGTATCAGGTGAAAATTCAAAGCTAAGCAGTGCATTAAGGTCTTGCCTTGCTTTTGTCGCTCCCTTGAAAAAATCTGAAAACATACTTATCTTCCATTGATTTCACAATATACCAAATGCTTTATAAGAAAGTTCAGCTTGTAGTAACTACCTAGGAAATATTTTTAAAGATTCGTCACTGCTTTGGTGAAATAGTTGACACTGTCCTACTCCTTTAATCTTACATATAAGAATTACTATACTGAGTGCAGGTGAGCAATATATCTTGACATGGAGAAAAGGATCTTGTTTGTAAAATCTTGGGGCATCTTTGAGGAGTTGGCTGAGTTAGATTCTTAAAACTTGAGTTAGATTCTTAAAACTTGAAGAAAATAACAGGATATGAAATTAAATACTTGAAGGAATGGTGAAGCCAGATATTTATTATTACTTATTTCTGTTCATCTCCTTATCACTTAGGGTAATAATTCTTGAGGATGAACTTGAAAAACTTGTTAGCACTAAGGAGACACCTGAGATGACAACAGAAGCCCATCAGGTTCTGGAACAAAAGCTAAGGTTTATTCAGCCTCATATTCAGGCAAGCAACAGCTGCTGGGAAGAAGCCATTTCTCAGGTGGAAAAAATGAGTGGAAAAAACTCAAATAAAAAAGGTAAATGTAAGAGATTAATTTAGCAACTAATGAGATACACTTTAGAGATGGAGTGGTCAAATGGATCAAAGACAGCGTTCAGCCCATGTATTTTAGCTGAAGAAAGTATGATAACCATACATTTTGAAAAACCATATACATGTGTCAGGCTTTTTCATTGTGATGACCTTGAAGCTTTTTTCATTTTCAGCAGAAAATGTAAACATATTAACTCTGTTAGACATGTGGAGTCAGATTGTTACATTTCCAGGTGTAGACCAATAGTGTCTTTTTGCCTTTGATCGGTGAATCCCATGTGATGGGGCAGGATTGTGATGAATCATCCCCAAGATTTTCATTTATTTACTGCATAAAAACTACATAGTTAATTGCAATGACGATGGCCTCATGAAACTTCCTTGATAGTGACATTTTCTGGAACATTTTAAATTGTAGAAGATGTATTGAGCATATATTAGCCATTTACATGCTCTCTCAGAGACACTGAGCTAATCTTCTGTGTGTTTAAAAGTCATACTGAGCAGTGTATCCCAACATTTTGCCTTATGTCCCTCCCCTTAGTGACCTGTACTGTCCATGCTGTTCTCCTTGTGAATCACAGCTAGCTTAAATAATGGAAGTAATAGAGCTTAGGCTCTCCTGATATGGTGTTGAACCTATAATTTCTAATCTTTCTTTTTTCCAGGAGCTTTTTGTACTGTCCTAGTAAGGCACAGCCCAGCATCTGAATAACGCTGGTAATGGAGACTGCATTAGGAAAATTATGACTTGGGCTATCAGCAAGTTACCTACAGAAATCCAAATTTGTAGTGAGCTAAGCTCTTAATGATATATGGGTGGGATATACAGTAGATGGATGGACGGACATTGCTGTGGGCCTAGCGGCGTGCAAGCTGACCGTGTTCATCCTTCCATCAGAACTGGGAGCACTGGGAGGCCTAGTGCAGGCTCCGTGCAGGTCCAGACACGGTGTAAGCAAATTTGTGTGTGCTTTGCCTGATGGTCTAGTCCTGCAACTTCCCTCTCAGTGCTGCCTAAACCAACCTATTGAGGATTTTAGATGTCGTCTGATACATCTGCATGTGCTGGCCTGTTGTGTTTTGTTAATGCCCTCCACAATCAGCAGTTCCACTGATCTTTTTTTTCCTCTTTCCTCAAATGTTCTTTCTAGACTGCATGCCATAGTATTTTTAGTCATTTTAGTTTTATTTTTATTTTGTGTATAAATTTCACAGCAGGCACTTTTATTATTACTTGCTTCCTTTTTAAGTGTAGTGCAAAAATAACTTAGTGTGTGATCTAGAAGGGAGGGATTGCGTGGGGAAAAAAAACCCTTCGCTTTCACTTTAGCCCAGTGACTTTCCTGGAAATGTGCTGGGGTTGAATTTCTATTTTGCAACAAGTTTACTGAATTACTTCACAGAAGCTACTTTTAAATTACGTTGCTCATTGAAAACTATTTTTATCTGATATCTTTATTTTCCTGATATATTTCTAAGCAGTTCAGCTTCTGTGAGTTGACCTTTTCAAGCTGTGCATGAAATCAAGTATAATTTTTCTGCTGTCTTACTACAAATCTTAACAGCCGGTCTGTCAGTCATGATTATCTGAATCACATCATTAAATTATTTTTTTTTTTTTTTTTTTTTTCCCAATGCTTCCTAAAAGCTCTTTGGAAGAAGATACCTTCCTGCTGAAACAATATAGTACATATTTCTTTTGTCTTTATGCACAGTTATCCAAAACCAAATCAATCCTTTGACAAGAGCTGTAGTGAGAACTCCATGGTAGTAAACATTGTGTCTTAAGCGGATGCCCAGCAGTTTTGCTGCCACAGATGTACAGTTCAACTACCTACTTCAACCAGTAGAAAAATGGGAACACCATTTTCAATGTCAGTTATGAGCACTGTTGAACAGGGAGCTGTTTCTGATGGCTTAGCCCCAGTTTTGAGAGGAAATGTGTCATTACATAAAAGCTGTATATATTTGGTAAATATTTTTAGCACTATCTCATAATTGTGCTTAGTATTTAAACAAAATAAGCCTTTTGCTTCTTCATCTGTAACTATAAAATGTATCCAGTATTTAAATTTACTATTTGCTTACGTTTCACTCTTACCATGTTTATATACTGGGTAAAAATGTATCTTAGCTTGTCCTTCTTGGTTCCTACTGCTCTCAGCATGGGAAGGTCTCCTTCCATGAGCAGTAGAAAGAAGCCAGCTCAGCAGTTGCAGCAGCAAAGGGCCCAAGTTGCTCCTCAGAGAGGAAGAAACTGGGAACTCACTGGTCCATTCAGCATCAGAGCGTTGGTGTTGAAGCAGGAGTTGAAAGTTTCCAACCACTGAAGAGCTGTTTTGAGCTGTGGGCTGTCCTAGCCGTGGCATCCTACGTAGCTGCCTAACGCTTATTTTTAGAGCAATTTTGCATATCTTTAATTATTTTCTGTACAAACAGCTAAGTCTTCTTCAGCAAGCACTGCATGCTTCTTGCTCTAAATCATTCTGTTTCAAAGCAGGTTTCTTACAGCTACGTTAAATAGTTTGTTATGTCAAACTCTGTCAAAGCAAAGCCTTGAAGACTAACTGAACATTCCTACACTCCCATCAGCCTTTCCTGGGTGGTGATACTAGTGTATATTTTATTATATGGTTTCTTTTGGGAATGCCGTTTGGCTGCTTTGTGTAAAGGACTTGGTGTATTTCTAGAACCGGCGCCGTTAGTCACTGATCCCATCAGACACACAACAGAGCCTGAGAGAAGTGAGGCTTTAGGACCTTGAGGGGAATTCATCTGCACTTAAATTCATTAGGCAATGATAGACTCACCTAGCGTTGATCTGCATGTAGGTCTTTGCTACTTTCAGCCATCTTCTCTTTATTCTTTCACCTTTTTTCACCCTGATAAAACTGATTTACCACTTAAGGCCTCAACAATTTAAGCTTGTAGTAACCTGCTGCTAATATTACAGAATGGAATACCCTTTATGGCCAGTTACAGTGTTGTTTCAATGATCTTTGAAACAATATCCCTCAAACTGTTTAAATTCCATCCTTTTTCCTTTTAAACTGTCTCTGTCTCCACAAATGTATAAAACTTTTTTAGAGCGAGGCTGTGGCACTCTGCTGCAAGCTCCTGGATCCTGCAGTCCTTTGATCCCCTGCAGCAGGAGTTTTAGTTAAAGACTGTGAATTTGTGATCTTGAAGTATTTCCTTAGCAATGGGATCATCCCATACAGGTGGCAAACAGAGCAGTCTGTACATATTAGAGCAGCTGGTTTACTCCTCTGATTTGGGGAGGCAATCTTTTAATTGGTAACTTCCATATACTCTTCCAAATTTGCCTGCATACCTTCAGGAGCACACTTCTATTGGTGCTGTCATTATTATTATTAAAATGCTTTTATTACAAGGCAGGTTATGCAATGGACAAGGGGACTTGATTTTTATAAAATAAATATCTCATGTCAATTTTCCACTTCAAATTTCACTACATGCTTTGCTTTTCTTTTAAACTTTGCGTTTAGATCGTTCTGGAATGATAAATCTTTATCTCAGCCCAGGTAACTAGGGAATTACATACTTGCCTTGTTTGCAAAAGCAGGCAACTGAGCACCACTAAGATTGTCGTTAATGTGAACTGCCTACATTCGGCATACCATCCCTAAGTATTCAATGTATAGCTTAGCAATTAAAAATGGGGATAGGTGGGGCTTGGCGAGGTCATCCAGCCCATTTCCTTTCTCACAGGTAAATTAGCATTTGTGACTAAATGTTGTTTACCTGTTCCTAAAATCCTCTCTTTAGAGACATTTTACAGTATTTCCAGGCATCTCTTCCAGCATTTAACTCTATTACCAGTAGAAGGTTATCACTGAATATAAATATCTCATGCTGCAATTTAAAAGTGTTACTTTTGATCCACCCACAATGAAAATCCATTTCCTCTTTAGAGCTCTTATGTTTTTGAAGACATAGCTCTTTATGAAAATATAGCTCTTTGTGGTTCTTTCTATCTTCTCTACTTGACTCTGTATCCTTCAACTCTACTCTGATGACTATATTTTATTTAGTCTTCTGATGATTTCCACTCTTTTCCCTCTAATTGATACACAGTATTATTGTATGAAGGAGCCCCCGACCGGGCACTATGTTCCATCCACAGCCTGATCAGTGCCAGAGTACAAATGTAATTTCATGTGTCTAACAGTCAGTGCTGTTGTTTACATGTACTAGCATTTAGTTTGGCTTTTTGCAGGGTATAGTTGACTGTGAGACTTCTCACATCTTCTTCTCAGTGGTGCTGCTCAGTCAGTTGCCATATATTTATGCATTTGACTATTCCAAAGCACAAACATTTGCAGCCACTGTCACCAAACTGCTGTATCTGAAATCTACTTCTTCCTGGGCTGTACCTCTCATTTTCCAGTATTATTTTTGATTCTAATTGTGCCCTTCAGCATCCTTGGAGATTATCCCCATGTCAGCAGATTTAATGAGCTGAAACACTTTGCTTTCACCCATTGGAAATATTAAAGAGTATTGGACTTGAGACAAATCCTCACTCAGTATATTGCTCTGGTCTGAAAATGGTAACTACACTGTGATTATCCAAGAGACTGTGCTTGCACCTAATAGCAGCTTCTCCTGGCCTGTGCATTTTCCTTATGAATATGTCGTGACACCGTGTCCAAAGCCATACTGAAAACAAAATGCAAGATGTCTTTGGCTTCTTTCTGTTCATCAGACCTGTTACTGCATTGGAAAATTAAATTGGAGTGATTTGACATCTTTTCCTCAATAAACCCACACTGGCTGTCACTTACCTCCGTGCTACCTTCTAAATAGCTTCCTGTAAATTTTGCTTGATTATTTCTTCCAGTATTTTCTAATCAGTTGAAGCTGATTTGCCTATAATTTTACTGCTTCACTTCTCTTTTTAAACTTGGGCACCAAGTCTCTTTTCTGGTTTTACTGATTTTTCTTGCCATCTGCAGGTTTTCAGTCTATAAAAATTTTGAGATTTGTTAGTTGAAGTATTTCAAGATAAGTGTCATCAGACACAGCTTATATCAAACCAGCTAAGTTACTTAAGTGCTCTCTACACACTGTTTCAATGTATTCTGACCAGCCTTCTCACCATTTTTTCGTGTGTGTGCCAGTCCTGCCTAATGAAAATGCCCGGACCCTGCCTGAGTGAGTCAAAGATTGAGTGTAGAATGATGGTTTTTTCTTTTCTTTTTCCCCCTAAAGGCAAACTTGAAGTTTCCTGTGACAACCTACAGCGTACTGCAGTACCTTTAACACAGCCTGCCATATACATAGAAAACAAAGATCCAATCCCTGAAGAGCAGGTAAAAAGAAAATAGGACCATTTAACAAAATGATTTGGGCTTGTTTGCTGTATCCACTCCTTTTTCAGTTGCTTGTACAGTGACTACTTTGTCTTGCCAAGACAGATCAAGTAGGTAGCCAATGCCATTTCATAATTGGACTTGTAGAAAAAAATTATGTATATTCCTTTTGCTGTTCCTTGGGGAGGTACTCCCCATCCTGGAAAAATGAGCGCTAGCATTCACTTGTTATATATTTACAATTTATAAACATATATATTATATAGAAATAAGTGACAAACGGAGAGCAGCAACACAAGTCAAAATATATAGGGAAAAAAATACGGATCGCTAAAAAACTGTATACAAAACAGAGTCCTGCTTGCATATTCTTAGATGAACTGACACAGCTGTAAAAGGAACAAGCTCCAGAATAGACCAA
The DNA here is from genome assembly GCF_001431845.1 of Calidris pugnax. Lineage (NCBI taxonomy): Eukaryota > Metazoa > Chordata > Aves > Charadriiformes > Scolopacidae > Calidris > Calidris pugnax. The sequence continues at coordinate 9,991,216 of NW_015094506.1, read as the reverse complement.
GTTGTCTTCAGCTTGAGTAATCTCTGCATTTTTGGATACCTAAAATAGACTGCGACACTGAACAGTTTTGAGTAGTTTGGGGAACTCGTGTGTGATGGTTGGGCTGTCTTGAAGAGAGGGAGGCCTCCTACATCCCAGAACGGAGTGGCAGGTGCATTCTGAAAGCAGATTGAACACCCGTGCTCTGCCCTGTCCCTCCACTGCCTTCTCCCGAGCCTACCCCACATGTATTCTCTCCAGATTTTTTTCCCTATCAAAGAGCTAGGACTAATAACTTTACTGGCTGTCTTTATAACATAAAGGGAGCTCTGTTTTTTCATGCATGTAAGCCAATATACTTAAATTGGAGTAGGAGTTTGCTATTCTCAACATTCTCTTAATAAGGTTTTACATAAGTTAAATTAACAAGATGCCTGACTGAGGAAGAATTGCTTATGGTGTAAAACTTTTTTTTAAAAAAAAAAAAGAAACCCGCATCAGCATTGCTTATTTCCACCTGTAATTATGCAGGAAAGGACTCCCATTTTCAAGATGTATCACTTGATCATATTTGTGTATGGAAGTAAATCTCGGGTGGCTGCAGTAATGCTAACTTCTAACTTCCAATGAGGGGATGTGCTCCGCAATTACACAAATATAACTAAGAGCAGCGGCAGATCCATCAGTTGTGCCCAAACAGGGCTCCATCCTTTTACTGTGGTTGGCTTGTGCTGAGATCACTTGGTCGTGCATCAGACTGTGGGACACACTGTCAGTGGAGATCAACATTTTGTTTCTTTCTTTCTTTCTTTCTTTAGGAATTGGAAGCCTATGTTGATTTTTCAGACACGGAGAATGAATACAAAAGGGAAGATTTTTACTGCTTTTCCCAGGAAGAAAGAGAGAGACAAGAGAGAGAGAGACAGGAATCTAAGAGAGTGTTACAAGAATTGAAATCTGTACTGGGATTTAAAGCTTCAGAAATAGAAAGACAGAAATGGAAACAGCTGCTATTCAGCGACCATGGTAAGCATTGCTTTTGGAAATTAATTCCTTCCTAAGAAAGGGTAGGTGTCTGCTTGCCATCAACTTCTGCCTAGGTTAGAATTCGGACAGTGCTTAGCTATAGCAGTGCCTTCGATAGAGCTGGGGAGCCTTAGTTTGCCATTCCATCTCTTTGTATTACTTGTAGCAATCATTTTACCATATATTGAAAAGAGCTCAGAGAAATGGGGATTTGGCTCTAAACACAATACTGAGCTAAAATATTAAACACACAAAATATTAAGAGAGTATAAAAAGAACTGTCAGGTTATCAACCATACCAACTGAACTGACTTTCTTTCATGGCTTTCCAGTAAATATGAATTTTAATCAGGGTGCATAAATAAATTACTTTTCAGATTTTAAAGAAACCATCAGAAATTACCCTAGACTTACAAAAATATATAGGTTAAAGGGAAGAGCTAGACTTTGAAATATTAAAGGCTCATAAATGAGTAAGACTGACTTTGTTTACATGAGAGAGTGAGTATATAGAATATGTTTTAAAAAAAAAAAAGAAAAAATACTAAAAAAAGAGTTAATCCAAACTAACTCTGAGGACTGCTGGGTAGCTCCATCCACTTGCACTTGAAAGCAGGAATGTGACAATTTCTCTTGCCTCAGCAAGACAGTCTGTCTCTGTTCCAGCAATAAAACTGGATACAACTTCATTCTTTTCACTGCTTGAGCTGTTTCATTTACTTTATTTAAAATTGGCGGTGGTTTTTCTTTTCCTTTTTCCCTTCTTCCCATTTTCATTCCTTCCTCTTAAAAACAGATTAGAAAAAGCCCTCTAAACACTTTCATGTTCTAAGTTAAGAAAAACAACCCTCAAGTCTGGTAATATATCCAAAGATTCTGCCTCTGCCAGTGTCTACCAGAAAAAAAGACCATGGATTATGTCTTTCAATAATTCAGTGGGAACACACAGTAACAGACCATACCTATTTATGACACTGTTTCTTTTAACATAAAACCCACAATAACACCTGTTCTTCACAACTTGCTTCTTTATGTCCATTTAGCTAAACTATGTTAAAAGAAATCACTTGGCCATTGGTATTGACTTCTCTCCTAGTTGAATTAAAAAAACCTAAGACATCAGATTGCATCAGAGTCTGCTCAAAAGTAGGATTTCTGTATTACCCTTCTGGTGTTAGACATGACACCACACAGCTCTTCACATAAATCTCTTCAAGTCTTCCTTTCCTTTCTGTTGAAGAGAGAAGGAAGGAATCCTACCTCCAGATCAAGTCTTGACAGATCTAGTGACTGCTGGAGAACGAGTTCTTGTCAGGAGCACTTGCATGGGGTATTTCCTTATCTGGATTAGTAGCTGATACCTGTCCACATCAGTAAATCCTCAGGCCACTTGTAGCCATAGCTGGAAAGTATCAGCTGACTCCTGTAGTCTTCAACAACTGTTCATCTGAAAGCCTTCATGGCTCATGTTGGTTCCTTTCCAGGTATAGATATTACATTGTTTTAGGATTAGAGATTCAGTGGTGGGGAGGGAGGAAAGTCTGATTTCCTCCAGCTGCCTAGGGCTAATCATTGATTAGTTCCATGCTGTACAAAACTGGAAAACATGAGGGTTGTTCATGAAGGTAATTAATATTGTCTCCTTTTGGCTCAGAGGCTGCATGCATCTAATCTTAAAGATTGATACGGGCACCAGACATAACATCTTCTACTGGTTTTTAAAGAATTTCTTCATTATTTCTTCAAAAGAAACACAAGACAGTTAAATATGACATAATGGACCCTGGCATATTAGAGCTGCACATTTTAATTTATCCATGCGGACGAGTCATTTCTTAAAGAAACATTTTTGTGAGCTGTGCTTTCCACATTTGTGGCTTGCTTTATCTTGAAAATTGAAACCCAGAAAGGTTCATCTTCTTGTCTCTGTTGGCCCAAGCCAACGGATGGCCATGATATCACACTTTTCCATAGCCTCTTAAATCTTGCTTTTACAGGCTGATTATATTCCAGAAATCCTGTGTTTTCCTAACTTGTGGTTATTGTGAAAAAAGATCCTGGAATATTCAAGGGCTTTAATCTGTTAGTCAAAGCACCCAGCAAGCCATTCTGATTTCTTAGGGTTTTTGGTTGGTTGAAGGAGGGGCTGGTGAGGGCTTCCACATAGAGAGGTCGGCTCCAAACACGTTGATGCATCTAAAGAACACCGCATGGAGTCAACTGGAGATGACAGGTTGGGTTCTAGAAGAAAAGCATCATTTTAGCAGAGCACCAGACCAAAGCAAATTTGCCCAGGGCCAGCACCATAGTAATTCTGCTTACAGTCTGGGCAGAAGTTAATTTATGGGGATATAGGTGAGCTTATATTTTTAGTCCTTTGGCACCCTGTTGAGCCAATAAAATTAAAGGGCTTTGGAAGAGGTCTGTGAAGTTCTTAGTGGCTTTGTTTTAATTTGTCAAACATTGTAAAACAACTTCCTTCTGGTGCAAAATCAGTCCTAGCCCCTCCCCTAACCTCTCCCCCCATTAAAAAGTTCATTCTGTCAGTGGTTGTGTTGTACCCAGCTGTCTCCCCTTCTCCCACCCTGTGCATACAACACTTCTTATACAGCCATTTCTCTGTTTTGGAAAGCTACACTCCGAGAATTGATTAATTCTGCCTTACTTACTAACTAATCAACTAATTGGCCAGCTACCAATCTGAAGTATCTATGCAGTTTCGAAAAAATTTTGGCTTTGAAAGTATTCTCTGGAGGAAGTAGGCAAGAAGTTTCCTCCCATATGATAAGATTACTGTGCATATTCCTGCCTTTTCAAGCAAATGGGCAGAAATAAGCAGTAGCACGTTTTATACAAGATGGGGAAAGAACTACCCCGTTAACAATTGAGACGAGCCTGGTGCAGTGCTCCTTTGGTGTTAGGTAAGGTTTTAAAATAAACAATACATGATGAATTCGAAGCCACAGTCTTTCGGTGTGCTAATGGCAATAATTATCAGTGTGACAACCGGAATGATGCGCCTGCCTTCAGCTAGCTAAAGTAAATATTACTGAAATAGGATGCAATGGAAAAATCCTAATACTGTAAATTTTGTTTCCCGTGAAAAGTTTGTCTATTTCCCGGAGTTATTTTCATCTCTGCTTACAGGGGTAAAGGCAGAATGGAATTAGAAAGGGAAATGCCACTTGGGAATCTGCTGTTGCCGCTCTCATTTATGTTCGTGCTGCTACTCTAATGGAGCTACTGCAGTTTAGGGAATCTGTTACTTGGAAATGGACATTATATCGTTTTCTTAAAAAGAAAAGACGTCTGTTCTTCAAGAAGTGATTGTACCGAGTTATACTAACCCTTAACACTGGGAGGAGAGACTTCCTGGCAAGCATCCCGTTGCTGGCAATGGGACTCGCTGCTGCTACTAACTTCAAGAGAGGCTAAATTAAACCACACTTTAATTGTGAGGACACCTGACCCGACTGTATGAATACGTGTTGTATTTAAATGTCGTGATGTATGAGATCAGATAATGCCTATAAGGACTTTTTCATGTGACAGCTGTCTTTATTGGATTAGGTAAACTGTTGTTTAAAATGAAGACAGTTCAAACCTGTATACAGTGCAGTAGTTTTACTTGTTTTTTTCTTTAACATTGAATGCATCGCTTGTGCTTGATGTTGGTTTTAAACATCACCAATTTTGTGCTCTCTTTGCATAACAGATTTTAAGGAGTAGTTGCAACAAGTAGCTATCACATTTCACTTCAGCTTTGTGATTAGAAAACACTGTTTTATTTTAAGTTTTGCTTGATTGTGTTTTTTATTTCTGTTGTTTTGGTTTTTTTTTAAAGCCATTTTGACCCTTTACAATTTTGCATCTTTTCAGACACAAATAAATTATTTCTATATAGCAGCTTGCTTTTAGTTATATTTTTTTTTTTCCCCCTTTTTAAGCTGCAGTGAAACCCTTGTCTCCTGTAGAACCACTGAAGCTACTAAATAATTTGGAATCACATATGAATTCAGATACAGAAAAGCAGGACTGCAGCCAAAGTTGTGATAAATCAGAAGAGAAAGACTCTAATCCAAAAGTGAATGCTGCTGATAAAAGCAGGACAGAATATTTGTATGAAGACCCTGAGGTGGAGAAAAACACAGACAGTACTACTGAAGAAGATAATTCAACAGGGGCTGAAGAAAGAGTGTATTATCAGCATGAAGGGGAAGTTGAAGAACTCAAGCCAAGCAATATGGATGGAGTAGAGGTTTCACAGTCTCCCTCTAAGGATGTATTACATTCAAAAATCAAGCATAGGCTGGCCCAGCTCCACATATCAACAGATTTAAACTTCACATCTGGTCTGGCTGCACAAGTTGCTGCCAGGTCTTTCTCTTTTACTACAATGCAAGAAGAGACTTTTGGAGATGAGGAAGAGGAGGAGGAAGAGAAGACAGAGGAACATGAAGACGTTGTAGAGGACTGTGAGAATGAAGGTAGAAGCTCTGAAAGTGAAGGAAAAGTATAAGTTTGAGCTGAATTTTGTTATAACCAACAGCAGGCAATTTGATGGAAAAAACTAAGGTGGGGGGTTGAAAATGAAAATACTGGATGGAAAAAAGGAGACATAAATATAACGCATCTTGTTCCCTAAGTTTGATACACTAAATAGGACTTCTAAGTATATTGAAAAATTGCAGGTAAGAAAAGTTTAGGCTGCATCCAAGAAATAGTTGGCTGTTGCCTTTTTAAGATCCTAGTGATGGGTTTTGGAATTTACCTTTATAGTTTTTGTTTTATTTATTTATAATATAATGTATTGTGGTGGGTTTTTTTCTAAAAAGAAGGAAAAACAATGTCTTGAATTACAATAGACTCAATTTTTTTTTTTGCTCTCTAATTCTGTTATGATAACCATGTTTGTTCCAACAAAAAAGCCAGGACATTTCTTTTGGAAGAACCTGAACTGTTCCCTGTGATCTTCCCCCACCACTTTCCTTTCACTTCTTGTGTCTGCAGCGTGTTGGCTAAGCCACCGTAGGCATTTGTGATTCTGTGGCTAGTGATGTGGCTCCCAACTAAAATGTAGAATTTTAAATAAAAACTTGAAAGAGCTAGTATTTGATGTGTCCTGGGGTATGGGGCTGAAATAGAATAAAGTTAGTCATGCTTCATATTAAGGTTTAGTTAGAATTTTATGAAGGGTTAATAAATGATTCCTAGATGTTGTAATTCATGTTAGAGAAACGTAGTATATGTTAGGGAAGGTTATAAGCACATCAGTAGAAAGTACTATAGACGGCTAGAAGCTATCTGTTGGATTGATAATAAATGAGAAGTAAATACCTATTTATTAAAACAGCTATTAATTATTTGTTAACCTTTTGTAAATTGAACCTTAATATAATGTTTGATTTGATATAATGATTGATTGTACATCTTTGGTTATGTCCTAAACTAATTTTCTTAAAGCGAAGTTATCTGAGCACTTATCTTAACAACATATTTTGTTTACTTAACAACAAGTATTTTGTTTAAACGCCATACTTGCTCTTCCCTCATGTTCTTTAATTTTTCCTTAGATCACAACTATAACCCGTGTGAGTAAGAATCAGTGGGAGAACAAGAACCGTGTATTTTCTAAGGTCTGGCTTGTAACTTAGTTGACGCCAGAGTCTGGATGTTTGGTATGAGGTTCTCTGGGTTGGATTTTACTCTGTGGTGGTGTTACGAGGGGCAGCAAACTGCTGCTCACCTCACGGAGGGGCTGGTTGAGGTCTCTCTGCCTTCTCTTCCTTTTGCTCTCTGGCACAAAACGGAGCAAAGGTCCCATGTCTCTGATGGCAAAAGAGCCACGTGTCCGTATGGCATGCTCTACTTGGGCCTGGGTGTATTTCCAGTCACAAAACATCTCACCAGTTACTGAGAGTATTTATTGCCTCTTGCTGGTTCTGTAGAATAAAGGGTATGTTAGATGCGAGTGGTTCGGAGCAATATCTGTCCTTGGATGCTTTCATGGCAAGTGGGGAAGATAACGAAGGCCAGCAGGTTAGGGTGGAACTCTTGACCGTATGTCAGAAAACAACCTCCCTCTCTTTTACTAGTGATTTTTTTATGAATGCTGCTAAATGGCTGGATTTTCCAATCCCATGGCAGGGGGGTTGAAACTAGATGATCTTTGAGGTCCCTTCCAACCCTAACCATTCTATGATTCTATGATTTTTTCACAGACCGTGAAGAGGTAAATATCAATTGATAGAGAAGGGAGTATGTGACTTACACTGTTCTCTCATCATGTAATAAATGCCTGTCTTCTCCCTCACACACAGATTTTGGGAAGAGAATGTTTTGCCATCGTTCATTAACCAGTAACACTGTGTTCTGTGCCCTTAATTTTGTGTAAGTGACTGGAAGCTGAATGGATGGTGTCTTGGGGAACTTGTAGAAGAAAAAAAAGATGCTTCTCATAGTGTATTCAGAAGCTAAGTCTCCTCTTAGTGGTAGAGTATATTCTTCTGTGACCTGTAAAGGTTAGGCTAAGGTGATGAAACACTGTTTTATTTTCTCTGTGGTAAGCAATTTTTTAAATCTAGAACAATTGCTTTGGATAAATTGTGTTTGAAGTATTGTCCACGCTTCTAAAAAAGTCTTCCTCATCCTTGACTTGAGATCCTTGCGTTCACAAAGTGCCCAGATATTTTTTGTTCCTAGCTAATTGCTCTGACCACCTAAATGTATGTTCCATTAATACTTTTCCATTAGCTCATCCACCAGCACCTCATGATCTGATGTTGTGTATCCCAGAAATGATACTTCTGAACTTTTCCCATGGGATCCAAATCTCAGTTTATGAATGTGTATGGCTATGATACCAATCTGGAAAAATGATCATATTTAGGATATGAATTATCACTGTCCTCACAGTTTTGGGTGAAGTCAGTAGTAGCCTGAGTGCTTTGCATCGCTACTAAAATAGGTTTCAGATCTCGCATTTATAAAAGTTGCTAGTTCTTTATTCCTTTGCCACAGTCCTTAGCAAAAGACCTGGAGAATCTACTTTGGTGGCTGACTTGGGACCTAGTTTTATATTAGGCTGGTCTTGGTGATGAAACTGGCCTTAAGAAACTCCACCCGTCAGTAGTTTTTCATTTTCACCCACCAGCTGGGTCAACACAGGTTTGTGTGGCCATGTTATAAAGCTGCTCATGAGCCCACTTGGGTGAAAAATCCACCCTTTTTAGGGCTTCCTTCTTAGCATTCTCACTGCAGTGCTGCAGTTTCCAGCAGTTACCTGTACACAGCAGCATCAGCACACACTGCGGTGCTGGCGTCAGACTCGGGATTGCTCACATTTACATGATTGGCAAAAATGGCGTAGTGTGAAATTTCAGCCTTGACAGCAGACATGGGCAAGATCAAAGGATGACTCTTTGGAGCAGGTTCTGATCCTGCTTTGAACAAATAGATTTTCTACAAGCAATTTAACTGATTTTCGTGGTATTACTTAATGCAGTCTTAGAAGCTGCACATATGAACACCTGGGCTCACTTGCTTTCTCTGCCTCTCATCACATCTATATATAACAGCCATCGGGTCATTTATTTTGATTTATTTAATGTTCTCTCTCCAGAAAAACATGGCTAACAGTGTACAGCACACAAAGCATGGCTTCCCTTGATTTGATAACCAGGTCTCATCTACACGCAAATCGTCTGTTATAATCCAGATTTTCTCATAATTATGTCCTTTGAAAGTACTGTGTGTATATGCTGTACATCTGCTGACAGGTTTCTTGGCAATCATAAGTTATTGTTGCATTTCAAATAATATCTATAAACACACTGAAGTGTGCATTAGCGCTAAAGAGTTGTGTTAATATATTGAGCACGTTGAGGTCTGAGAGCTGTCCTGTGTTCTTTGGCTCATTACCCTAGATAGGGAATTTTGTGAAAACAAAACATTTACTTCTTAGAGCTTTGTAACTTTTTGAAACATGTTAATCAGGAAATCCACACTAAATAACAAGTTATGCCAAAGGATATCAGCAGCCAAAATTCTTGCGGAGAGCAGAGCTAACAATAAATACATTTTGCCCATTCATTTCCAATTGGCAGCTCTGTGAAGATGTAAAGAAGCAAGTAATTATATAGGGTTAAATAATTTCTTTTCCTTCTGACGTACCCGGAAGGCTCTCCAAAGGCAGTATTTGCTTCTTAGGTTGGATTGCGATCTAACGCTGCATGTTTTACGTCACTTAACTCTACAGCTAAAGATCTAGGTAAAGACTTAAACGTGGACAAAGATCTATGATAAAAATATTATTTGTCTCCTCTTTCTTAAAGTGTATGTCTTCATGACAGAAATGAAACAGTGCTGTAATGGAAGCAAATTTTGAAAACCACAGATAATCAAGATTCTTTCAAATGGAGTCAAACGTGCCTGTGTCAGCAATAAGCAAGATTCACAAATATGAAGGCTTCTGCTATCGGTTGCAGTAACGAGACAGTTTTACTCCTGACAGAGCATTACTAGACATCACTGCATCTTGCACTTAGCTAAATACGACGAAATCTGGTAGAGCAGCCAGTTTTACTGAGGTTTCAGACTTTGTCCTGAGCACACCTATCTCTGTGCGACCCAGCTCTCTGTGTACAGACTAGAAATTTTATGTGTATCTGAAGTACAGAATTTGCAACTGTCTTATTAATTTCTTTGTTACTGAAAAAACATCTAAATAGTGGACTGTGCAGGTCCACACTGAACTTTCTAATTTTGTAGTCCATCCCTTTTTTCATTTTTTGCCTTATTTTTAGCAGAAGCAAGGGGTCAAGTATAGTAAACTGCCCTTGTTCTTTAAAGCAGTTAGTGAAGGGCTGCTGTTGCTCTGCAAGTGGCTTGTTCCTGGGGCTAATTAGTCTTTAGAATTAACAGGTTTTCATAGTGTCTGAGTGGGAGAAAGGCACTTGGTCAGTGTAAAAGGTCAGGCCACTCTGGGATCTTGTCTGTGACAGGGCGTAATAGCAGATGCTGAGGGAAGAGTATGAGAAAAGGGAGATGTAGTGATGTTTCCTCAGGCTACTCCCCAACAGTTTGTGGCTCAAGGACTTCTTGAGCCAGTGGTGGTGGCTGTCAGCTTAACAGGTCCCGATGGAGTTCTCCTCCATAAATTTGTTCAGTCTTATGTTTGGTCAATTATTACTAGTCCCAATGCCAGTATGCACTCGTCTTTATTGCAGTATTTTACAAACTAGGAGATTTCTCAATAGTGTTTTTAATTTTCTTTTTAAACTGAGCAAACCCACTTCTCTTAGTCCTTCCACAGAGGTCATGTTTTCTGCCTTTTGGTAGAAATCTGTCCAGTTTTTGGAGTGTAGTGACCCAAGTGTGGTACAGTACTCCAGACGGAACCTCAGCAGTGCTGAGTATGGAGTAATAATCACCTCTGATAAAACACTGAACCATTCAAATATATTTGAATCCATATAAGAAAAAAATCTTTTCAGATCTTTTACCCCTAGCTATTTAGGATGACAAATGAAAATATTTAGTTTAATGGAGGAGAAATATTTATTCACTGTCAGCAGGATTTGGCTGGACGATGTTTTTCTTTGCTAACAAAACACAAAGTTGTTAAATCTTCCAACAGCTGCCACCTGGTCTAACACAAACTAAAGAAGCCAAACAACACTTGTTTAAATTTCAGCTTGACTTTTCAGAGCTGCTCTGATCTCTGATGAATAAGCACGTATCACAAAGTATACTGTCACACAAGAATATGGCTATGTGGGTATCAGAGATCAAACTGAAGGCTTCTGTGGCTAATTTTTAAAATGCTTGGAGGTGTGCTTTATTCATATTCTCATGATATTTAATTCCCTCCTGCATATGTTTCTGTTTTACCACCTTGAATTTTAAATGCCAAAAAATACACTTTGATTTATTTCACTTGGAAATCTGTGCAGTTATCAGATAAGTGGTAACGGTACTGTGACTGTGATAATAAGACATGGTCATAAGCAGGTAAAATCTACCTACCGTGACCTTTGCTTTGTAGATGGACACACAATATAATCTGAGCTGCAGATCAGCATGTAACTGTTCATGATATTCTGCCTCACCTTTCACGCTGCCATCTCTTACGTTACTTGCGGATTTGTCAGAATAAAATTTGATCCAACAACTTGAATGCTCTGTGAGCCCATTTTACGCTTTCTAAGTTGAAGACAGGATTCTGAAGAAGTGACTATAATTTAGTAGATGAGGAAAAAGGGTTTGTTTCTCTGTTGCAAAGTGGCTTATTTTAAATGGGTTGAATGGGACCAAAACTTGAATACTTTCACGTAATCAGCATATTTTTTACCTTTTTACCTGCTCGGCTTTAAATCTTAAAGGCCTCACGGACATTTTGCTTTAGGGGATGCAGTCCTACAGCAGCTTAAACCAATCCAGGTCCAGGCTGCCGTGGCCCTGCAATCTCAGTCCCTCCTTTAGGCTGGCTTTTGTGACCACACAGTGATTTAGGATGCCGACCTGGCTGAAAACGCACCACTTTCACTTTCAGCTGGCTCCCCCAACTAATTCATCGGGTGGTTGAAAGAGCACTAGTGGCATCCCAGGGGTGCAGGAGGGAGTACACGCCTGGGTGATGAAGGAGGAATGTCATAGCCCAAATTTACATCAGTTTGAATTAATGTTTACGTGCTGTGAGTTGCCATCGTTAGTGTCTGTACTGGAGTGAGATAACGCAACTCCGTACGTCACTTCCTTCATCTCCATATTTTCTGTTGATTGAGGATGATGCCACTTAGTATTTTACTCACTCATTTTGACTCCTCCATTGTTGTTTGTTTTTCTTTTTTGTTCTTCAGGCCTAGGCTGCCCCAAAACTGCTTTGTCTTACTCTGTAGAGCCTGTAAGAGCTGTCTAGTGTACTGCCAGTAAAACTGGAATTATCATGCACATCTTTTTCTTTTTTCTGCTTACTGTTTTCACCTTTCTGGTCCCTGTGACACACACAGTCCCCACCCTTTACCACGACTCTTAAGAGTTTCAGATTTTAAAATAATACATAAATTCTTTTGTGTGTATTTGTAACACAGCTTGACTCTTCTGTATCTTCAGCAGCTGAATGACTAGATCTAGAAATTTATACTGACTGTCCCAGTTGACTTGAGGACTGAAACAGAAGGTGGACACCATAACGGGGAGTACTACAATCAAAACAGAAATACTAATGTATGGTAGCCCAAATTTATACTGTCCTTTTGGTCTATATTGGCTTTTATAAGTAATTCTATCTTACTGAAAAACACCGGTTGTGTTTTAGAAATAACTGCAATTCTAGTACAATGTCCCAAAATAAGTGTTATTAGCGGGCTTGATTTGTGCTCAAATCTTAATATTTAAAGACTGCTTCCTGACCTGCTCCAGCTGCATGGATGAGAAAATAATCTCAAATTTCCAAATAGAGAGTGACCAATGCTTTCCGTTACTTTGTGCTATTAAAGAGGCCCATTCCTAAATAAACAAAGAGAGAAAAGTCAGTGCTTAATATCTTCAGTAGTCATTACTAACAGAGAATCATGCATTTGATCTCAATAGAAGCACCATAAATGAGGTCTGTTTATGATGTTTTATATCAGTGTTTCTAAAATAATAATAAAAGGCTTTAAATGTATTATGGGATAAAAGCCAGAATTGTATTAATTGTCCTCCAGATCTTTCATCCAAAGCCACAGCTGGCCAAATTTAAACAAGTTCAAGCTGTCTATTCCTGAACTGCTTGTATGACATTGTACTCAAGGTTTTTAATGTCCTTGCATGAGTGTTCACAGACAGCCTGCGTGCACCTATGTGCTGGAGGTCTGCAGAGCTTGCAGGGATCATGGAACAGTGCTATGCAGGAGCAGGAAGCCTCAGAAAGATTTTGGGTTTATTGTCTCTGTCTTCCTCTATTGCAGAATCCACGCCATATGCACTCCCACTCATAAACTTCTTTCCTTCTCAGCTTGCTTCTTCATAGACCATACAAACCAATTGTGGAGGGGTGTTTTTTGTTTGTTTCTCACCTGGGTTACTATCCTATAATGCACCAGGTAATATATTTCCAATAGAAGCTTAAACATTAGTACAAAATAGAGGGCCTGGGCACACAGGGGCTGGAGAAGCTCTTCCAGTTTGACCACTTTTGGGAAGAGTTGTACTGAGATGATTGACTATGAGGGTGCTGAGCTAGGCTCCATGACTCTGCAGGTATCTTCCAAAGCTCTGGTTTTTGCTAAGTCCATTCTTTCCTCCAGTGGTATCTCTTCCTTCTTAGCAGTCTTCAGTCAGCAGCAGCTGCTGCTTCTCGGTGGCTCTTCCCCAGCATTCTTCTGCCAACTCTCTAAGGACTTGGCCACTTCTCCCCTTTGTTGCTCAACCCATTGTCTAAATTTTATGAAACAGCAGGTCAGATGGAACCCCCACCGAGGTGCTGCTGCTCATTCCCAGTCAAAAACTCACAAACCAAAGGATTCTTAGGGCTGGTGACTTGTCTGTCCTGACTTTCCTTCCAGGGAGCTTTGACCTCCATTTCAGCCTGTCCACTCCTATTCCTTCCTGGACTCCAGAGCATTCACTTCCAGAGGACTCCCTCCTAAATGACCATAAGATGGTAATGTCTTCCCGGCAAGACTCATCCTTGAACACACATTTCTCACTACATGAGCTTTCCTTGTTCCAGACAGTTATGGCTGAGTCTGTGTTGCCCTAAAATAACCTTGCATCTTCCTGCAGTAGGGGCTGGAAACAAGCTCTCCAGATGCTGTGCCAATGTGCTTTGGCTCCACAGCTGCCCAGCCTTGAGCTCTGGAAGCTCTGGGATCTAGCAGTTGTGCTTAAACCTTCCCCACTGTCAAAGAGCATGTGTTTTCAGAACGCAATTACTACTGAATCTCCCCTGAATTGAACCATTTTGGTTTTGTTGAGCAGCATTAATTTGAGGGGTTTGTGTGAGTTTTATATATAGACACACACTCTTCATATTTTACATGTATATTGCCAAGTATCGCATTGAAAGGCTTGTCTAGTAAAAAGCTATTCTTCTCATATCAAACTTCCCAGTTACTTACTTAGAAGGTAAACAAAAACCTAATTCTTATGATCTAATGGTAAAAGAACCGGATTCTGTTCCACCAAGAAGGCTGTGTGGAGGTATTTAAAATGCACACTGATTTTACACCTTTAATTAGAAAAGCCATTGAACCTTGTTATCTCTTATCGAGGCTCTGCACCTGAGCTGCTGTGGGTTCCTGCACGCCCCATCTGTCCTGTCTTAAACACGTGAACAAATATATGTTCCTCACCATTTCCTGCCTGCTCGGTCTTGGCGTTTCCCAAAACAAGCCCTGACAGCACCACAGATTGCCAAGGAAACCACAGGGAAGGGAAAGAGAAGAACCTTGATAAGCTGCTGTTTAATTGGTTAATAAATGCGGGCTAAAATATAAGAGGAAGTGTTTAAAAGAACAAACTGCAGCAGGAGACTTCTGGCAGGGCTACAGAGGGAAATCACACGTGACACACTCTGAAGTCTGCAGACACTGGGAAGGATCCACAATTTCTCTTCAGTATGGAGACAGGAAACGTTCACCAGACTGGCAGTCTTCAGCAGCTCTTTAAATACCTCTATTTTATCTAAATTTTGTTTCCACAGAAGACTGTGCTGGTGTATCAAGCTGCATGTAAATCAATCTCCACATCTCTTCCTTTAAGCTTTGTATGACGTCAGTCTCTTTCCTTGGACTGCACTGAAAACCCACATGGTTTGGCTCCACTGGGAGCCTCTTCTGCGCTTACCTGCCCGTTGCTGACACTGCTTTAGACCAGCCTCAAGCAGGTTTAGGTCAGCAAGTCTTTAGATCAGGTGTGAAGCTGGTGACTGGCCCTTTTAAGGCTCTGAGAACTAAGATTGTGGCGCAGATGTAGGCAGCAGCAGGAAGACACTCCTGGATTCTGCCCTTTCTTTGTGATAGGGTTTCTTGCCTGTGATATTTTCCCAAACCATTTTATTTCTCTTTTTCTTACTTTCCCATCCTACCTTCTTCCTTTTTCCCATGGATATGAATCAGGACCTAAAGTCTTTTTTACACGTTTGATGACGTGCATCACCAGGATCATTTTTAAGCCATTTTAAAAAAAAATTCTGGCTGGGTTTCCCCAGTTTCAGAAGTAGTTTTCTCAACTGTAATGCTGATCACTTTCAAAGTCTTTTTGGTTGCTATCGTTTCTTCAGCATCTATAGTAAAATTCTGCCTCACTACTGCACGTATTGCTTTTTCTCCTTACCCTGTGTCCCTGATGGCTGCCTACATGGCGTGGATGTGGCTTGTCCATCCTTCAATTAGGAATGATTGAATGGAATAGGGAATGCTTTTACAGGGGTGCATAAATGCTGCATCAGCACTTTGTTTGATCTTTTATACAGAAGTTTATTTATAATTCCTCTTTCATCCTGAAGATGAAATTAATTTTAAGCAATCCTGGCAATAGTTTGTTTCTGCAGTATATTTTGCTGGCTCATTAGTACAAGCACTTTAGTAATGAACACTGGTTGCTCTTGTCTAAATAAGTGATGACTGAAGCAAGAATGTTTTTCTGTGTCTTATGCTTCCACTTGCACCTTCCCATCACCTTTCAGAGAACTGTATGCTGTGTAACCATGTGGTAACTATTACCAAAATCCCTTTTATCGTCACATAAATGGCTGGGTAGGTGGGGCTTTAGGAAGAGAATAATGTGTGGGTTGCGGAGACTGGTCACAGGTAGATCTTTAACCTAGGAACTGGGCTTAGGTGCTCTGCAGGAGGTGTCTTCTACTTCTCTAGCGGTATGACTCTTAAGAAACAGACTTTCTCTGTATGCTTCGAAAGTGCAAAAATAATGGCAAGAGTATGGACTGGCTCTTTTTATCTGAAGCTTAACCTTTATTACCAGAGCAAAGGCTGTGCTCTGCTGTCAGGAGCTGTGGCTGAGGCACACCTCTCCCCCCGTGTTGGTTTTAAGGTTAACAGCTGTTGACCGCTCTCCTTACTTAGGTATGACTCACTCTTACCTAATTCATATCCCCAGGAAGGAAAGCTTAGAGATGACTGTGGAAGAAAGAAAATAATTTGATCTTGAAAGGCAAGAGGAAGCTTGGGGAGGCAGGAGTATTTATTCTTATGTATTGAATCTTGCTGCCTAATGAGTGCATAATTTGTTGTGCAGTACATAAGGTCTTACTTATTCTTTGCTGTCTCCAGGTTGGTTGGTTTGTTTGTTTGTTTTCGTATGGAATACTGAACAGATCCAATTGCTGCTGTTAGAAGGAGAAGCCTGTCTACCAAGAGGGGTCTGTAATGTTTTTCCTTTATTTGGAGATTTTTTGAATGCTAAATTGCCTGTGTGTATTCTTCATAATGTACCATATGCAAATATTCTTCAGGAATTGATACTACCACTTCAGACAGTCAATATTTTCTATGTAAGAACTGTACATTTCCTATACTGCCAAGAATGTATATATATCTACGAAGACTTAAGATTGTATCTTTTTGAGCAAGCCTCTTTCTTCAACCATCTGAAACTTTCTTCCTGTTTCTCAAGTTCTCTGCTAATTTATTAGACACTTATGTTACATTGTGTACCTTTTGTATCAGCTGTATCGCTGTATTTCTCCTTTCTCTCATTAAAACCTGTTCTTCTCATCCTTCTACTGTGCTGCTTCCTACTGGAAATACTAACACTGTATCAGGTAACCTGGTCTAGTGTAGCAGGTCTGGCTGAGATGGAGCCAGACCAGTCCTAAACAGTCAGTCATTCAGACTTTTATTATGTTGTTGCACTGATTCCAACATGTAATCAGTTTTACTGCTACTACTAGTCTACTGTATTAAGCTTCTCTAGGGTTATTTTGCAGCATAGTCCATGCTTTTATAAGATAGTGAAGAAGAAGCCCAGAATAGGATACCCATGATACAAAATGGACAAGACACACAAAAAGATGCACTGAGATATAAAGTCCGTAATTCTCATGGATGGTGGTTCCTGCTGACGTATGCTAAGGAACCTGTGGTCTTCCTTAGTGAAGTGAGTTTTAAGGAGAGATTTGGAAGAGGGTGCTCTATTTTTAGAAATGCGGTTTTCCACTTCAGTTGGTTCTCTATGCTATCTCCACTCATCTTCCAGTTAGATGAAGAGGAAAAGAAATGAAAGAAACAGCTGATTTACAAACAAGAAAATGCTGTCTCCCAGGATATTACTCCATAAACAGATAAAGAAAGGATAGTGCTTCTTTCATCCTCCCAGCGAACAGCAAGATTTTCAGAGTTTTGCTGCTGCTAACCCCCATTTAGCAGTGCAGGATCTTTCTTGACCTACAGCCATACTCTCAGCGTTATCTGTTCCACAGCATGGTCTGCAGGAGGAAAGCGTTCAAAGTACTGCATCACCCAAGGTACTGACATGAAGTGAACAGAACATGCACATGCACCTGTGTGTTAAGTGTTTGGCAATTTTTGAGATTGGGAGATCAGCTGGCAAGAGGGAAAATACCAGGAGCATCCACTTTTGGAGAACCTACTGTTTTATCTGTAATTAGACAGTTACTGAAGGATGAAACTAATCACATCTTTAGCACCACCTATATAATTGCAGTAGCGTATATGGAAATAGCTATGCCACCCAGGCTTGGTTTTCTCTCAGACTCTTCATCACCCTCTCCTTCCTTAAGGCTGATTTTGTGCCCCCAGTTGCACCTGCTGATGGTTTCTTGTCATGGTGCTGCAGTGGCAAGGAGCAGAAACACACGTGTAGAATAACCACACTGGCTCTGGCCATGCGTGGCATCAGTTATACTTAGATTCAGGTGCATCTGCATATATTTCCTTCTAAAGCTGCATTTAGGGATGATGCCACGGTGGGAAATATTTAGAGAAATTCTAGTGTAGAGAAGAACCATCACAGGGAATTCCACAGGCCAGTGCAGCCTTTCCAGTTGCTCAGAGAAGCATTTGCAAAAACACCCAGCCTAAAGCTAATCTGTCCTGACTGCAATCAAGAAAGCTTGCCACTGCCTTGGAGGGAAAGCACAGGGTGCCAGTAATTAATGCATTTGAAAACACTACTGTTAATTACCTGTCATATTTAATCCCTGACTTATCTACTGCTCCAGTAATTGTTTTGTGTACACATGAAGTGAAAAGCTTTCTTCAGAGAAGAATGGACTACAAATATAATATGGGCTGTTTTCTGCTGTTGTTCAATATAAATGAAATAAATTGCTTTGTTAAGAAGAAATAGAAGAAAGCAACAGACTTTCCGTGGCCTCTCAAAGCTAACTAAGAGCAGCTCAGCGAAAGACCGCACGCTTCATTTTGGGCTATCTCCTGTCTTGTTCTTTTCTGTCCCTACTGTCATCTACTTCTAAGCTATTAACAGTAGTTTAATAGATGATCATCATCATCGTCACACCCTGCAAGATGTATTGGTTAAATCAGCAATAGAATGCAGTGGCCTTTGCATTCACAGCAGGCACTCAGAAGTTCAGGTTTGATTACTGGTTTGCAGCAGCACTAAATTACAAATAATGATATGGTTCCCAAGAGCTATGTAATAAATACATTGCCAGAGTTGCAATTATTTCCCCTTTCTGCCTGTCTTTGCTTCTGCTCTGGAAACTTCTACGTGAGAGCTAACTGTTGCAGCATGGGCTTTAGCTCCTGGGACTGCTCCCTCCATGAGCTGCATCCAAAGCGTGCAGCTGTGAAGTATTTGACCATCTGCTGCTGTTTCTCCAGGTTATGCTTCTAAAGCTTCCCTGCAGCTATTTATTAATTAAATGAAGAAGCTAGTTGCCAGGAAACATGTGACTAAAGTAACTGGTCCTTTAATTGCAATTAAATTTTTATGGATAGTGCCAAAACGTAAATATAACAGCCCATAAAACAAGTTAAGTCTTAGTCAGACACACACGAAAGAAATGGGGGATGTGCCCAGGACCTTCACCTCTGCTTTCATATTTCCTCTTTGCCGGTAACTGGCAGGATTGGCTCAAAATGCTTCTGTTGCTCAGCAGTTACACAGTCCTAACTGCTGAATAGGACAGGAAGAAACATACAGGATGGACAACTTGTAAGCACAGCAAAAAGGTGCAAATGCTTTGATATTGAGACTGCTGTACTTGCTGCTTGGAGTCACAGTGCTTTATACTTAAGGAACTGAACCAGAAGCCAAAGGTCTCAGAATGAAGTGATTAAAAACCTTGATGACAGAAAGTTAAATACCTGAACTTGAAATTACTTGGAAGACAATAACCCATGTGATAATCACTCCTTGTTTTAGCTATTTGTTTTTGAAGGTCTTTAGTTGACTTGCTGTACCCATTGAAAATATAGTTGGCAAAGAGTAGCTTTCCTTGAATGTACAACTGCCAAAGAAGAGAACAAAAAATAAAATGCAGCATTGGCAAGAGCAACCTCTTATTTTAATTGAAGATGATAGGTTGAGAAACGAAAGAAGGTTGTTAGGTAGCTTGACTTAAAACTTTACTATAGCTTACAGCTTTCACCTTTCATGACTTTGTTATATAAAATATTTTATTTCATTCAAGAAATTAAAAAATAAAACTAATATTTTTCTAGTCCCTCCAAGATTTCAAAACACAGCATACTGGAGTGTCTAAAACAACGTTTTGCATGCTGCTTCATGGACTACCAAAACCCACCACCGTCCATCAAGGTAATATTTCAGTTTAGGTATGGCTTCAAATATGGCATATTTGAAGATGAACACAAATATGGTAGGCATAGGATAGAACAGTTATTTCTTTAGGTTTTCTTTCTTTTGCATATGTTAACCAAATGTTTTTCTTTGATTGGTTTGGTTTGTTTTTTACTAAGGAGTAGAACTGGGATATCCTACATCTAAATTTAATAAGTGGCAATGAACTTTCCTTTAAATACTGCAACTCATTGGAAACAGAAGAACAGAAGAAAGGTGACCAAGTGATTTGATAGTGATTGTAAACCACGTGAATTAAATACCCTTGATGTTCAAAGACATAAGGGTTCAAATTGTGGGCAAAATCTGAAACATTAGCAATTTTCATTCCCTGGAAAATTAAATCAGGAGACTAAAGCTAATTCAGAGCTGTTCAGAAAGATACAGAAACATTTTCCAACTATTTCCACAGTTTCGAACTTGCTTTTGATTCTGAAGTACATTTCATGATGTCTCAATCATTTGCTTATTTCCTGAAGCTTGCATTTGTATACGACTATCTTATCATGACATCCTCAACAAAACAGATGAGTTAAAAGCCAAATTCTGTTTTGTGCTAGAGCTTGGAATTCTTAAATAAAGCAGATAAATGAAGCATGTTGTAGTAAGATCTCATCAACTGAAAGGAGGCGGCCTTCTGGATTTTTAGAGTATTTCTCTTGGTTTTGGATCAGTTTGTTAGGTTGGACCTTTTGGCTTTTCTGTCCCCAGACTCAAGATTACCAGAGTAAGTTCAAGAAAAGATAAATACTTTTTCAACATGTTGCAAAGACTGTTCCAAACAGATATAACATATGGATGATCTCAGACTTGGGGCTTGAAGAAAAGCCTGATGAAATATTAGATATAAAAAGGATGAAGGTGAGAGCATCAGCCTTTTCTCAGTCAGTAAATAGTGACATGGTTGGTCCAAATTCTCACTGACATGAAGGCCCGTGTCATTTCTGGCAGTGTAAAGGAAACTTTGTTTAAGTGAAAATTGGCTTCATTGAATTTAAAACTGAAAACAACATTTATACTGATGTACTGTCCAAAGCTGCTGATGTTGTGGATGTTCCCAATGTTACACAATTGGAAACATTTGGCTTATTTCGTGGAAGCTCTCAGCATGCAGGACTCCAAGTTAAGACTCTCTGAATACTTCAGGGTAATGCACATTCAAGTAACAATGGATGTATTCACTAGAAGGGAATCCAGAGGAGCACTGAATTGTCTTCATCTTATGCTCACACCAATACAACCAGTAATGAACATGATGCAGAACACTCTTTCGCTTATGGGTTATGGAGAGAGAAAAAAACATGTTATCATCATGCTCTGAGCAGTGGCAGCATCATAACTAAGGGAATCCTGTAAGCTCTCCTTGGGGTACAGTTTTGAGTTTATGTCAGCAGGTGGAAATAATCACAGTATCACAGAATGATTTAGGTTTGGAAGGGACCTCTGGAGATCATCTAGTCCAACCCCCCCTGCCAAAGCAGGTCCACCTACAGCAGATTGCACAGCAACATTTGGCATCAGCTGCTGATTCTCTGGCTGTATGTACCCCTTTACATCTGTGTGGCTTCCTCTTGAGGCAAACTCTTTGCATTCATTTGTTCTGACTTTCCTGACTTTCTCTTGATTTTCCTATTCCCTTTTCAGTTTCTTCCTTGTACTTCATTTGTACCTATGTTCCTTTCCCTACTTCTTACTTTTTTCATAATCAATGCCTCATCTTGCTTCCCATAACCTCCCCTTCCATATCATATTTCTCATTACACAGATCCTTCTGATCTGATGTCCAGTTCCTCATACTTCTCCTCTGTTCCCCCTGTTATCATTCTCCCTCAATTTTGCATGTTCTTTTCTTGCCTGTGGTGGGGGCACAGAGAACAAAAGAAGAAACCTCCAGCCACCTCCAGTCTGGCTTATTGCCCCTGCTCCATATCCCAGGGATTGGTGCTTGCTTTGGTCACCACTGCCTGGTCTGTTCTAGCCTTTGGGTTCCCCATACAGATAATCTGAATTATTGTCCTCTCGCTGCTGCAAGCCCTTACGTGTTGTGTTGTCCAATTTAAGCGCCTTTCACTGCCCTGTTGATGAGGAAGCCCCTCTCGTGTTGGCTCTGTTTAACCACTGGCATTGTCCTACCACCCAAATGTGGTGGGGTGCGTACCAGTTCTGTTAGTTCATTTAGAGCCCTGATTCTGTTTCACTGGGGTTAATGATGAAAACTATAACAAGCAGATAGGGAAGGAACCTTTTGCCACTGCAGGGTTGCCTACGGAATGCTCTGAAAAGAACACTGCTGTTCTCCAACACACGCCTTCTGTAATTCTATGGAATGAAGAGGTTGCTAGAAGGGGTAGATAAATCTATTCCAAAGATGTTGTGATGCATTAATACGCAATGCATCAGAACTCTCCTAAGTGAATATAAACAGGGAGGCAGCCTCTGGCAATCACCATCGCTGTCAGAGGAATGTAGCCCTTTCCATTGCAATTCACCTGGTTGATTCTCTAATGTTATGACACGGAGGAATTTCATTATTCCTTCCACCTAGCAATCAATTTGTGCCTTCAAGCATAAAATTCAAGTGTGCTTGAAGATTTCCTTTGCTTGCATAATACATAACTGTTACCAGTCAAAGTTTTCCAGTGTTTTTCAAACTCCTGCCACTCTCAGTATGGCCTTCTGTAGCATGTGACTTTCACAGGCTGGCATTTTATGGCATGACTAAGAATTTTATCTTCTGCGGGGTATCTTTCTGGCTTGGTTCACTCCTAAAGCACCAGGAATTTATAGAATAAGACGGTTTATTAGCAAGCAGCTCTGAATATCAGCTTTTCTCAGTAGGTATCAACTGGCATAGCAAATCTCTTTTACCCTTACTGGGGTAAATTTAATTCACGGTGTTTTAAAACCCAAGTCTTTAGTGAATGCCAAGAGATAAATTTGGATGGTGGCATTTTGGAGTGGGGGAAGGTTCTTTCTCCTCTCAGAGCTAAACATAGTTCTGGCAAATGGCCTCAGACTGAAACTCTTGAGGGAGTCATAATAAGCAAGCCAGGGCAAAGAGGAATGTTTTTTCTCCCTGACTAATTCTTCCACATAAAAAGGTGAAAGGTCAAAGATGAACTTTAATACTAATGAAATTCTGAACTTCAGAGCAGTAATATGTCAGAACATTAAAAAATAAGCCAAAATAAAAAATGTTTTATTATTGGCAACAGTAGGTTAGTTTTATAAGCACATATATCTCTGTCCTGATTTCTTTTAGCCTTTGGGAGAGAGGGAACTTTTATATATTCAACACAGACATTAAGCAATCCACAGTAGGGGTTTTGGGAGTTCAGCCCCTATTTTTCCCCTTAAGTGCCCTTCTGCAGCTTTCCAGCTTACTGAAGAAGTAAAATGGGCCTGTCTTCAAGTTATCACAAGTTCACTTTGCATGGCTTTTCTTGGCTGAAACAGCCGTTCTTGAGGTTAATTTTCTCCTTCCTTCTGTCTAGGAATACTTCATGCAGATTAGGAAATTCACATGTTCGTATTACAGAAACAATTCTGTTGATTCAAACTGCCCCTTAGAGAAGCAACTTGACAAATTCATGTGCATATCTGCATGTGCATGCAGATGTTCAAGTAAAAAAGACTTGATCGTGCTGAAGTTAATTTTAATTTAATTGCCAGAGTTGAAATACATTTAATGAAAGTATGGGGTTTGTAGTACTACTCTTCTTGGGCTGGCAATGTACAAACAAGATGACTGAGCTATCCTTTTCACGTTACAGATTATTTGTGCTGATGATGACATACAACTTTTAATCACTGTGGGGTGTGCAAATAAGAATGTAACCTGTGAAATTCAAAGTATAATTTGTTAGCTCAGCAGTGCTGGAGTGGCCAAATGCATAGCAACCAGCAAGAATGAGCAGGAAAGCAAGGGGAATGACCAGAGCTCCAGAAAAAAATGTGACCTATAAAGAAAGGTTGCATAACCTGTGCTTGTTTAGTGTACTGACATGAAGATTGAGTGTGGGAGTACAGTTACAGGAGACAGAAGGGACATAAAAATATGACCTGCTACAGAAAGAAAGAGAATGGTCTCTTTTCCATGTCTATGATAAAGAGAGCAAGAAATAATGGGCTTTAACTACAGGAAGAGAAATTAAATGGGAAAAGTCATCAAGCAACATGAGTGTAAAGGATTCAGATATATTTTTGTAAGGATATTCTGGCTTCTCTATTACTGAGTCTTTATGAACAGGTTAAGCAAGAGTGGAATTCTCCTCACCTACAGCTGAATCCCATGGGAGAGAAACGGGCATTTCCAGCCTGTGATTCATTTGACCCACTTCCATTAGACACTGGAAAGAGACAAACTGCACTGTGGAAGTGCCTGTTTCTCTTCAGGGGCTGTGAAAGACTCTAGAAAATTGATTCAGGACTAAAAGTCTCTTGTGTCAGTCATAGTACTGACGTAGTTGATTTTGTACTGGTGAAAATGGTGAGGCTGGATGACCTCTTGAGGTTGTTTCTAGACTACGAAGGAAATGAAGAACTGTCACTGCAGAAGGTCTGCCTGACTAAAGGCCTAACTGAAAACAAAAGTAGCCTGTTCAGTGGGATGACAGTAACAATAATTAGTTATTGTTTGATGGCTGCTTGGCTGAATAATTTGGAATGAGATGATGAATAATTTAACTGTTAATAAGCAAACAAGCACATTATCACCATGCAATGAGCACACCAGCGTTCCTAGTCCGTCAAAGAAGTCAAGAGTAGAAAAAGCATAGAGACTGATTATCCTGTAAATTTCTGACTGTGGCCATTCCAGAATAGCTTTTGTGAAACAGAAAACTGTACAAACACTGGCTGGGTGTATTGCTAGGTTCTCTGTATAAACAGAGGATTCCACATCCTGGCCTTATTTCATAAGCTTTATTTTCTACCGGGGAAGTTTAGGATGGGTTACAGTCAGGCTGTGGTTTCATGGGACCTTTTCTGGAAGTTTTATGCATATTCACATGCTGGGGGGAAAAGAATCATGGATTCTTCTGCTCGTTGTCCTAGACCTTGGATGGCTGATTTCTCCACAGACGTCTGTTTATAGGTGTGTATGAATTTCACCACTACTAGCAAACGCAGCAGGTGTTACTGAGGACAAGCGTTGTCCCGTTCCAGCTTTGTTTCCTCTTTATGTTTCCTCTTCTAGCTTCCTCATGCATTTGGGGGACCTGTGTCTATGTTTCACACTTAGCAGAAGGTTGTCAATGGCACAAACCAGGCACACTGTTGCCTGCTGGAGAGGCCACTTACTTTTGCTGTTGTTTGGGATAAACAGAGAATCTGCACGGATAGATTGACATCTAAAGCTGCTGCTTTCCATCTGTGACTACATGGTCACACTGCAAGCGAAAGCTCAGTGAACGTAAGTAACTTTCACAGCTCATGTTGTGTTTGTCAAGTGCAGTAATGCATTTCTAGACCCACAGATCTGGTTTTGTCCTCAAGTTGCCTTTTCCTCTCCATTGCATCACACTCAGCCTGACATGCTTCAGAAATTGGATAATGCAACCTTGTAAGAGTGGTGCTGCTAGGGCTCAGGTAGTCCTAGAGATAATTATAAGTCTACAAATGTAATAATTCGATGCCAGTTTCCCTCAACTAGCTCTCAGGATATTTAACCATCATTCCAGTACAGCACTGATGGATGAAAGCAAGTATATTGGATTAAGTTCATTCTTAAACTGGAACTGCAGTGTGTATTTGTGTGTATGTATGTATGTAAGCACACCATGCTTTGTTATTGTTAGGTTCATATGTTTGTTATCCTAGCAATTTCTTAACAAATAATGTATGATTATAAATTTGTAAACTATACAGAAAAGGCATCTACTTTGGAAAAAAAGAGGAACAAAAATCCTATGGGAAAGAAAACAGCAGGAATGTTTGGTGGTTGGTTTTTTTAACTTAGCACAAACAATGCTTTTAAAAAGCCACTTCTTGCAAAAAATCAAAACTTTGGTTCCCTTCTGCCTCCTGCTCCTCAAACGCACAACTCCCTAACATTTTGAAGGCACAGGAATTAAGTCCTGGCTGAAGATCTTTAGATGGGGGGCAGGGGGAGAGAAGGGGATTGTCCATATGGCAGGAAGTATGTGCCACAATCAGAGAGAAGCAACTGCCCCTGGGAGCAACTGCGTTATTGTAATGCTGCTTTAAAATATTTCCTTGAGGCATCTAAAAGAAAGCTGTCTAAAAGCAAATGTTTAATATCACACAGCATTTCCTTCTTGCCTAATACAACTTGAACTTAATTCTTTTTCTTTGAAGCCATAAATTCCTTCTCTGAAACTCACTTGTATTTATTTAGCTGAACAATAGTTATTTTAGTAGGAAATTAAGGATGGACTCTGTCCTTCTAATAAGGGTAGCCTTTTGATTCATTAGATGCAGAGGACAATTGTGTTTCATTTTGAAGTTGTTTTTTTCTGATTATCTGAGGAAATTCCCAAGGACCAGAGGAAATTAGTTATCTGCCTCAAGAAGAAAGCATGTAAAATTAAGTAAATTTTTACTCCTACTTTTACACAGCTTGAGGGAGACCATCCCTTCCTGGGAACATTCATTTTGCCTTATTGAAATTTTACAAATTAAAATATATACAAAATTGTTTGATATATATAGATGAGGATGATTTCAGAGGCAAACAACCTTCTTCTCATGAACTCTGTGCATTCTCCCTCCTAATCCTTTTATTAAAGTTTTACCCAAATTAAAGCAACAACCTTGCACATAGTGGTGTAAAAGCAGCTGTGTGGGATTATACCAAAGGCTCATCTAACCCATCCCGTATCCTGTCCCTGCGAGCAGCTGGCAGCTGATGGAGGAGTGGGAGAGAATTTATAAGAAAATTCTATTCTTTGCGACCCACAGCAGCCATAAGCAGTTAACAATTCAGGGATTTCCTCAACCAAAGCTTTGTCTGGGCCGTAACGTTTGATAGCTGCCAATGGAGCTAACTTTCAGGAATGTATCTAATTCCATTTTGAACACACTTATGCTTTTGGCCTCCACAACATCCTGTGGCAAAGAGTACCACAATTTAATGATGTGCTGCGAGAAAAAGAACTTCCTTTTATTTTAAATCTGCTGCTTATCTCTTCATTGGTGCCTGATCATTCCTGTGTTTTAAGAAACAATGAATAATTATTTCTTATTCCTTTGCCACACCATTTTTGCTTGAGAAAGCTTTCTCGTATCTCATCTTAGTCTCTTTTGTAAGCTACTCTATTTACGAACAGCCACTCCACATCATATCCTTTTTTGAGATGTGGTGAAGACAGTCACATGCTGTGTACCAGAATCTCAAGAATGTTTTATTTACCCTTTAACTAACACTGCTTGCATTACGCCCATTGCATAGCACTGATCAGAAGTTTTCAGGGATGTCAATGAAAGAATCTTAAATCTCTGACTTCAGTGTTAAGAGCTATTGTGTCCATCTTTGCATCTACATAAATAGTTATGATTCTTTCCCCCACGTAAATTGCTCTGCACTTATTGACAATGAATTTCATGTGCCAACTGCTAATCAGTTACTGAGCATTGCACGATCCTTCTGCAGCTCTCTGTGCTCCGCTTTGAAATTCCAGACAATCAAGTGTGACATGGAATTTTGTCATCTCTTACACATGAGCGATGTTTCAGAACTGAGAAAAACTGAGAGTTGCATTCTACCCTAAATGTAGTGACTTCATTCTTAATTATTATTACTTCTAAACTGCAATCAGGCCAGTCCCAGTTCTTCAGCAGAGGTCATGCTGTTGTCCAACAGAAAAGAACCATAGCCTATTTCAGGTTCCAGAACTTCTAAATGTTATTTATTGCTTTGCTTTTGAGCTGCTCTGGAAATGAGTATATAAAATGCTGTGGCCCTTCCCAATTTGTGACTTCTGGTAGTATTGCATTTGACAGTTTGTCTTTTTTTTTGACAGTTTATCTTTCTCCTGGTTTTTGCAAGTCAGCATTGTATGCAGATAACATAAGGAAAGCTGGACCTGCTACCTCTGGCAGGTTTCCTTGGTGCCCCCTGGTCCATAGAGGATGCTCGTATCCAGCAGAATGGTTTTGGTTAAGTCTTGCCCTTCAAAGCCAACTCCGTGAAACTGTTCCAAATTGCTACTGCTCCTGTTGGTACATTAAACTTCTCTGGCTGAGCGTGGTAACAGCTGGGTGAATGTGATTAGAGATGACTTGAGGATGGCTTGAATGCCTCTCTGGAAACAGCAAAGGAGGCTCCATCCGTTTTGGATATTCACTATATAATTTGAAAGGTCAAAAGGGTTGTAACCAGGTGAAAAAGGCTCACATTTGGGACTTTTTGTTTGCTTGGACTGATCGTCAGCTGAGAGACATTAGGAGTATTGATAGAAAGGACTATTAACACCCTCCTTCTAACAGACTCCATTCTTCCTTAAATAATGGTTAGTTTCTTGTTCAAGGAAAAGAACTAGCCACCCTACCTCTGCCATTAGGTTTTTAAAAACAGTAATTAAGACCATGCTGACAGGCTAATTAGGTTTCAGGTTTTATTCCTAATGGAACTTTTGTGCCTATCTGTCTGTATCTAGGTACTGACTGAAACTGAGCTTGCACTGGTGGCTAATCTTTGTAGCAGTGAATTACAGGTAAGGTAAAAACACAAAAAACGAAATGCTGCACATATTCCATAGAATGTCTTTAAATTATTTTTAAAAGAAAAGTAGTTTCTGACCTGCCCTAAGAATTAACCAGTTCATCAGCCACAAAAAATTGCTTGTTATCCTGATTTTTCTTCCAAAAATAATAATTAATTTCTATACGGGAATACAAAAAGGTGATGTGGAACAGAATCAAACTGCACCTCTGCAACTGGTTACCCGAGTTCTTCAGAGCTGTTAACAATCATTTTCATCAACTGTGGGCCATCCATACTAAAGCACGTCATCTCCATCTTTTTCTACAACAGGCCCTCAGTTCGTTGTGTATTTCACAGGGTATTTTTCCACTTTGTCACCTTCAGCTTTGTAAACTACCTGTAGTAGGTTTGGGAGAAGTTTTGCATTTTCTGCATTTTATTTTTCCTATTTATTTCTATCACTTCACCGCCAGAGAGGAAAGAAAATGTTATTAATATTGCCAAGAAAATGCAGCTGTGTGGTTAAGAATTTACTGTTCTTCAGACACGTGTTCTGTGGTACTATATACAGCTAAGCAATGTCAGACAGGCTGCTGGTGTCACCCAGTGGACAGAGAAGTTGATCACAGATGGACGTCATGGAGAGAAGTTTTTCTTTCTGCTTGTTCCTAACTGACAGAAATAGTCTTAATTTTAGAGTAGTCAAAAGATGAGACGATAGTTGAAAGGTCCTCTGTTCTAATGCCATGGCTGCTACTAAAAATGGACAGAGCAAACACGGGACGCAGTACTTGTTCCTCACCATTATTAGGAAGTAGACAAAGAATAACCAAACAATAATTAGTGGGCACTCTCTCCTACTGGGAGACAGTAACGAAAATAACCAAGCAAAACAAGTGTTTGTGCTGGTGTTTACGGAAAGATGTGAGGATTATTAAAATTCAATTATAATGCAATTCTGTGCCATGCAAAACAAGATTGCATTTTCTTAGCCTCATAACAGCTTGCGACAGAGGTGAACAGCTTGTAAATAGAGGTGAACAAGACCTGGAGAAAGCTCTCTTCACAGTGTTATGACAGTAATGTATTTCAAAACATATAATGTATGCTTTGCATGCAAAGCATCAATAGAATAAATCACCTATGAATTAATCTCTTACAAGAAAGTCTAATGCTTCCCAACCACATACGAGTACTTAAAACTAACTTCAGTGCATGTTTCATCTTGGACTTTTTCCTGATTTGAAACGAGTGCTGCTCAGAATGTTGAGGAAAAAAAGGTTTTTTTTCTTTTTCTAAGGGCTGAAACATGCCATTGTGTGATGTGCTTCAAGACTTTTGCCACAGATGAAGCAGAAATTTGGTTAAGTGCATATAGACGCTAGATCTAACCTATGAAGTCCAAAGGAAGAAATCATGTTCCTCTACTAATGCTGTGGCAACTGGCATGAGCTCCTTATCCTTTGCAGGTGGAATGAGAATGACCTGATGCATTCTAAATCCTGAACTGTTAATAGACAAAAAGAGTTGGGGCTGTTGGGACAACAGTTGGTACTCCTGAAGGGGGAAGCCTAGCATTCAACTCTCCTGATGGCCCAAATACTCATGATGTGGCAATCCCAAAGTCACTCACTTGTAACCAGATCACAGTAATAGCATTAAAAGTTAAATAATTGACTGTAATAATTTTAAAACATTGAAAACATGCCAGGGGTTATATTATGTCTCCTTTCCAATAAGGAACACCTATGATCTGCAAATGCATCTGCAGAAGTGGTGTCATACTTGAGGAGGCAAAAGGAATCCAGACAACCCTGAAGCAACAAGGGAAGTACGATTACATAATTAAATAGGTGGTAAATTTTGCCTGACCAATTAAGCTAATAATATTCCTTCCAAACAAGACCTTATGAACTCAACTGAATTACCTTTCTCTTTCAGACCAGGCAGCAATGGTTCTTTACACTGTAAGTTTGATGACAGAGGCTTCTAAATTTCTTAATTTCTCTTTGCAGATATACGTCTCTCTTCTTAAAAGGAACAGCTCCTCTAATGTATAAAACTAGACTCCATACTGCTGAGAAGCGTGGTGGTAGCTAGTCACTGTGCAACCTCCTTACGGACTTGTATTAATCCTCTAGAAACCTGGCTTCCAAAAGTCTTGTGCTCCTGCCACTAGTGGATAGGGGCCAACTACAGGACCACAGAAACACACAAGCCTTTTTTCCACTGATCTCTCAAATATGTTTTTGGGTCAGGATTCCAGAAGGAAAGGACAATATGAAAATTTAGGTCTGAAAACATCCTTACTTTCTTCTTCTTCTCTTTATATAAAAGGTAGATACTCAATTCAGATTTAGCCTCTGCTAAATTTCTGGACTAGAAATCCTGCTGGTGCTGAAATGCATGAGAGTTTTCCCAAAGACTTCATGAAGGCCAGAATTTGACCCCTTCTATGCTAACTTTTTCAAATGCAAATCAGAAATGATAGTTGCTGTGTGACCAGTTTCTCAAGGAATGGATAAATAAGACATAGTGAAAGAAGTCATTTTAATGCCTTAATTGGTACTGAAGCTGTGTCTACGCAGACTCAAATCCTCTTAACATTTTAATTTCAGTGCAGCTCCACTAATGACTAGTGACAAGTGGAAGATATTGAATACAGCAGTCACTGATGTTAACTGTTGTGGCCACTGTGTCAAGATGATAAAAATGCCTGCTGAGTCTCTAGTACCACTTCCACTGGCAGCTTTATTGAGAAATTTTCAGGCAATTGTAATAATAGACAATGTCCAGGGGACACTGAAACAGAAAACATTCCTTGTTTTGAAGTGCTTATCATATTACCTATCTTTTGCTTTTTCACCCTTCCAAGCTTTAACTTACTTGTATTTCTAGTCCTTCTAAATACAGACTTACACAAAGATACTTTATGCTGCATATTTCCTTAGTACTTGGCTATGTGAATGTGAGGACAAAGTCTTGTATTAAATTACAACTCAGTAAGTTTATACTGTGAGGAAAATGAGCTGGTTTGAAATTTTCTAGCTGCATACTTCTGTGCAGAGGTTATTTTCATTCATTTTTATTAGAAAGTGCTGATTCCTGGAAGCCAAAATGTTTCAACAAAAAGAGGTATTTTGTCACACTGCTACCAAAACACAGATTTCTGCTCAACTGATGCAATGGATTGTTGTGATTACTAATCCTTGGGGCCTGCAGTGCTGCAGTAGCCACACTGACACACCACAGGGTTTCCTGGTATTGTGCCACAGAGCTGGAAAGCCCCCCCAGGACTCAGTTCTAAGGATTTTTAATCAAGGTTTGAGGTCCCTGCTCTATATCAAGTAATTATTCAGGGTTATTTCCTCAGCTGTTCCAGAAAAAAGAATGATGTGAGGAATTCCTCTAAGTTGGGAATAGTGATTTACTCCATCTTCAAAGATGCAGATTCAAGTAATATTTAGTTTTCAGAAACAATTTGTTTTGAAACGCCCCTTTTTTGTAGGAAACTCCAGCACTTACAGACTTTTTTTCTGCTTTGAAAGTATTTTTTTAATATTAAATTCCCTATAGAATGCATATTTGGAGTTGGTGCCAGTTAGACATTTCTGGTGACACAAATTTTCAGCTATTTTAGCAACCAGGTAAACAGAAAATTATTCCAAAAAGACTCTATGCACTGTTTGATAAAACCCACCTGAACATAAGGCATACTTCTGTTCTTGTTCTTTCTTTCATACAGCTGCTCTATGTTGTCTTCACTAGAATCTTTGTTTGTGAAGAAGGTGAGACGCAGACCACTATAATCTGCTCTTTAAAGGACATCTGATTGCTAATGAGATGATCATACTCCAGGTCTGACGCATAGGGAATCCAATGATTACTACACCTTTCCTTCCTCCCTCATCATAATTTTTCAAAGAACAGCAGAACAAACAGCCTGTGATGTGACCCACAGCTTGTCCCTGTTGTGAGGAAGCGAAAATATAGGAGAAAGTGTTAGAAAGATAGATTGTCAAATAAATCAAGTACAGATTGAAGAATCATTTAAAATCATCTCTATAAATGACAGGCCTAGGCCCAGTCATCCCCTGTTATCTGAGGTGTGCAGTCATCTAAGTGTTTCAGGTATTTCTTAAGGTCTGATGCAACCATGAGTGCCGTGGAGCTCCTGGTTTCTGCCAAAACACAGCCTCTGAATCCGAGCCGCCAGGAGAATGAGGGATGCTTTAACCAGATGAGCGAGCCAGGCAGGCTTTGGTAGCAGCCAAAAGCAGACTTCAAAGGCTACTCCCTAATTATTTGAGGTCTCATAGGCACCTCTTATCTCTGACAGCTGAGTGTAGTATACTCATTTTACATTCATGCGTATGTGCTACGTGTGTTGGTATTATTTGTCTTTCAGGAGTGTGGTAAAGACTAATTTGTTTGAGAAGTCCTTTGACATTTTTGGGGGGATTCTGTAGGTTGTTTGATCCTGTAAAGAAGGTAGCAGGAGTGCCAAGTTCCAGAGCCTTATCTTCACACCTCTAGTGAAGACATCATGTCATCAATAAGAACCTGCCACACCGCTCTAATTGATGGTATCTTTTGAACACACCTTCCTCATAGTGAGGAAAGGTTTGGACCAGAAAAAAAAAGAAAGAAAGAAAGAAAAAAAAAAAAGAGAGACTCTAAAGTTCAGAGGCCTCCCTTGTGGCCTTCTGAAGCTAATGGAAAGATTATTGCTGTATTTTGGGATATTGGATCAATCCCTAAATGGCTGTGCCAAGAGAAAAGCATTAAAACAGAGAGAGATATGAGGAACACTGGCCTGAATTAGAAGTTTGCTGGGGATATATTGTGCTGGAGGGATTAGAAGGAAAAAGGAAGTAAGTCTAAATTAATGGATCAGGGAAAAGAGACCGTAAGTGATCTCAGACAGCAGGAGAAAGTGCAAAAGGTGGGGTTTCGGCTTCACATGTATATAAAATAAGATTACAGTTTCAGCATACTAGGAGCAATAATAAAATACTTGAGATTTATGGTATTTTTACTTTATTAGTTGAGCTGCAGACTTGTCATATTAAATTCAAAGTACTTTCTTCCATTTATTTTTCCTCATTTTTAGACGTGATTGAGTTTCTAAAACAGCATTGTTGCTATTCGCTCATAGGAAAGGTATCAATAAAAGCAAACTTGCCTCAAAGACAGAAGGGAACCCTGAGCCACCAAAAATACAGTGAGAAATCATGTCATCTTGTTTTCTTACTTAGGTTTGAAAAGTTACTATTGCTTTTGATCCACATGCAATGAATGCATCCTATGC
Organism: Calidris pugnax; assembly: GCF_001431845.1. Taxonomy (NCBI): domain Eukaryota; kingdom Metazoa; phylum Chordata; class Aves; order Charadriiformes; family Scolopacidae; genus Calidris; species Calidris pugnax. Next base: position 9,957,443 of record NW_015094506.1, on the reverse strand, counting down.
GACGGCTTAACGGCTTGAAGGCACAGGTGAACTACTTAACCATATCCAGAAATGAACTGCTACCAGCAGTGTTTATACTGGAGCCATCGTTGTCCAATCTTAGCTTGGATTTCCTTATCATGAATTAGTGACATGAATTAGTACATTCCTTCTTTTATTTAAATTGAAGTGAGTTGTATGCAGCGTCTCTGATTTGGCATTGCTATTTAGTAAAACAGTTTCCCTCTATGAGAAAGTTACAGCAAGTAAGTGAAAGTTTAATGGTAAAGCCAAACAGACAAGCATCTTGCATTAGCAAGTTGTGCCATGGCTGGGTGAAGTCAGATTTCAGATAATTGCTAATAATATTGCAAACCTCTTTGCTTTAATGGATTGAATAAAAAGACATTTGTCTGAGACTAGCAGATAATTTAAAATCAAGACAGACTGTCTTGTATTTGAAAAGGCAAGGACTTGGGAAAGATGCTGAAAACAATATTCCCTCAGTTTCTCTGACTTCCCTTGCATGTTTTTAAGTGAAACAAAGTGGCATGACTACTTTGGCATGCTCTAGACAAACTCTTAGAAATCAAGTCTGAAGCTCAATTCTTTTATATGTTATAATTGGCAGATGGTGGCACTTGGAAGAGCAGGGCATCATCCAAGTGTGTGACATGTGGGGTTTGCATCTTCCTAAATGCTGGTATTGGAAGGCATCCCAGAGTTTTTTGGATGTTCCTATCACAAGTGTGACTGATAATAATCAAAAAAGTTAATCTTATTTGCTGAAATAGTATTTAAGGATCTAAAATGGGTATTTTCCCAAACCTTCTCAACTGCTTCTTCATTGTTCTTGGTGCTTTTATGGTATTAAGCAGGGATATATGAAGGCTCTGAGGTACTGATAATGACATCTCATGGGAAAAGGATGTAAATTCTTACTGCGTGGCATAAGTAAATGATCATGAAAGAACAATTTAGTGACTTGTGACTTGGGGGACAAGTAGCTCTTTTATCTCCTCCCCTTGTCCCCCTCATTTACCTGAGAGGAGAGGAGTATAGTTCCTGCTGCATGCTGTAAGGAGGAGCCAACTGCATTTGATCTAGGAGAGGCGTTTACTTGGGAGATTGGCTCTTCTCTTTCCTCTTCCCTTGTGATCTCTGCAAACCTGAGGTAGCTGGGACAGCATCTGCAGACTGAATGATGCCCTTCCTTAAGGGCCACAGATGAAAGCCAGACATTTTCTGAAGGTGTATGTTGTCAATTCCTGAAATACAACACCAGTGCTGAAATCAGTGACAAAGTAGGTGCTGATTTGGTAACCAACAGTGGTTTTGCATTTATAAATGTAACTCATCTGCTATGATCCAAACTGGAAAAGAAATAGTGAAAGTTAATCATAGAATACAGAATCACAGAATGGTTGAGGTTGAAGGGGACCTCTGGAGATACCTGGTCCATCCCCCCTGCTCAAGCAGGGCCACCTAAAGCCAGTTGACCATGCCCTTGGATATTTTCAAGGTGAGAGAATCCACAACCTTGCTGGGCGACCCGTGCCAGTGCTCAGTCACCCTCACAGCAAAGAAGTGTTTCCTGATGTTCAGAGGGAACCTCTGGTGTTCCAGTTTGTGCACATTGCCTCTAGTCCTGTCACTGGGCACCACTGAAAAGAGCCTGGGTCCTTCTTCTACATACTCTCCCTTCAGGTATTTACATACATTGAGGAGATCCCCCCCAAGCTTTCTCTTCTCCAGGCTGAACTGTCCCATGTCTCTCAGCCTTTCCTCATAGGAGAGATGCTCCAGTCCCTTAATGATCTTCATGGCCCTTCACTGGACTGTCTCCAGTATATCAATGTCTCTCTTGTACTGGGGAGCCCAGAACTGGACACAGTACTCCAGGAATGGCCTCATTAGAGCAAAGTAGGGGAGAAGGTCAAAGTCTTAACTCAGACAGTAGATCTTAAATCTGATCCTCACCCTTTTATATCTCTCTCTTCCTGCCCAGAACCACTTATCTACTGTTGGATTAGGGGTAACTAATTGGCAGGTTGGCAGGTTTTTCTGAAAGCTAGATTACAATCCAAAAGAAAAATGTATCAGTGTTGACAATGATGTTGACAAGGTAGAAAAGAGAAAATTAATCCTGCCAAAGGAACATGGTGATGCTCAAGCTGCTTCCCCATGAGAACTTCAATATATGGAATGTATACTTTGCTAATTTAATCAGCAAAGATACAGAACGCAGGCAGTGCCAATTTTACTGAAGCATGTTCAGCAAACTGGAGCATGTTCTTACAGCTTCTGTTTGTAATATTAAGGAGGCTTTTATGTATCAAACACAGAATGATTCCCATGTCATGTAATACAACAGCCTGAGCTCTCTAAGTCAATTTCATTTCATTCAAGGCTGAAATCAAGTTTATATTAGCCCTCTGCTCAGGCCTGGATTTCATGCTGTTAGGAGTTATATGAACTCATAATGGATTATGTTACCAGACAGTTCATTTAAATGTTATAACTAATACATATAGAGCTTCAAAAAAGGTTAGTAGTTACAACACACCTTTTTTCCTCCACTTTTCCAAACCTTTCTTCTTCCATCTCCAGTCTCATTCTAACAAGAGCTACACTATCAGGGAAGTAGGGAATCAGAGAGGTCATTAACTGTCCCATAGTCCCCAGTAGTTTCCTCAGTACAGGACTGGAATCCACTGTCTGTTGAGCCCAAATATATCTCAAGTATCTACATGGGGCCCATCTGTACTGTGCAATGTACCTCACTGCAGCAATCCCTGATCAAGTCAACGTGCTTGACTTGGTGCAGGACTACTTGGAGGTATTAGCCTGGCCCTAGGAACGGTACGGTGTGTTAACGGGCTGCTATGTCTGTGCTAAATGGCCCAATCCCACCAGATCCCACGGGATCCCTGATCCCCTGATCAGGCCGAATGCAGTGGCACTCTGACACAGCTCTACTGCTGTCAGTTGTGGAGTGGGCTTCTTCAGCACTTGCCTGGCAGTTTTAATGCTATTCTGTATGGAAACACTCAGCATGGAAATATCTGCTGACCTCAGAGGAACCATGTATCCCAAGGACCTGCTCACCAGTTTGAGTAGCAGGTCGCACATTGGCCTCCTGTCTAGTTCAGTGTTCAAGCCAGCAGCGTCTGTATTCTCTGAGGCTGACTTTCAGAGGACTATTTAATCTACTCTGCTACCTGCTGATATAGAAACAAGCCCATAAAACCTGTTTTCTGACCTAGGGCTGTGTGATAATACCGCAGCCAGTTATCCACAATTCTCCGGATTTTCCTCTGCAAATTCCTCAGTTCTCTGGCTGCACTGATGTCATTTACGTGGCTCACAGTTGCCTCTGGAACTTCATTTTTCATCAACAGCTCTGTCAACTTTGGCTTTAAAAAAAAAAAAACAATGGAAAAACAAATTAAAGAACCTAATGATTCCATCTGGGGTTTAATGGTGCTGACACTGGCATAACACTATTAAATGCCTCAGAGATACAAACACCTTCTGAATACAAATTATTGATAGAACGAGGAGTAATTTTGAAAGAAACTTTTTTGGCCAAATCAACCACCACTGGAGAACAGTTGCAATAGGGAATCCTGCCCTCTTCTAGCCTGGACAAAGGAGACTACAAATACTGAAAAGCAGAGCGCATACTGTTAGCATTTGTCTGCTTGGCTGGGCTCATGAAAACTCCAGTGGCCAAGAAGATAACACTTTGCGGGGTACAAAAAAAAAAAGCATGAAGCAGATACAATTGCTAGATTTTTCACTGAAGCTAGAACCATTTAAATCTTTGCTTTTCAAACAAATGTTCTGCCTTTAATTTGTTCTGAACATACATAATAAGAGCATGATACATGTAATAACATTTTACAAACCATAATTCATACAACAGTGTATGTTTAAAAATTACCTTGATAACTATAGAAAATAAAAATTAACAACTAAGACAGGCCCCTCTGAAAAACACACATGCAACCTCAAATTAATATAAAATTAATTCCACACAGAATCTCTATTTCATACCTGAAATAAAATATTCTTAAATTAAAAATAAAGATTCTTAATATTGTGCCCCTTGAGAGTCTCCTTTTTTTCAGCCAGAAGGCAGCTGTGGTAGGACTACTGTGGTTTTATTTTTGTTTCTGTATTTCTTTAAATTGGAGTGGATATCAGATAACCTGCTCTTCTGCAGAGCTGTAGGATTCTCTCCAGTTAAGACTGAAGCCCATTTTTCATTCTGTGCAGATTTTGGTCTTGTTAATTTCTTGCATAAATCAAAATGAGCCTAATACCTGCTTCTTTACTTGCAATTTGTCAGCTTACTTGCTGAAAGTTAATGTAACTATTTTTTATTTCTTTTCAACAAAATCTTGGTTTGCATGCAAACATTATGTATTTTCTAAAACCGTTACAGATTATACTATGCCACAGTGTGATTATTCATTTAAATCTATCTGAAAATAATCCTCTTTCAGACTTGCCCCTGTAAATTACAAGGAGCCCATTCAGAAGAAACTAATACAAAATCTGTGTAGCTAAATATACTTGAGGGCTAGAGAGACAAGAATCAGAAAAATTTTCTCTAAATTTCCAATAGTCTATCCAAATTATCTCAGCTTTGAAGAAAATAATTTTCTGCTGGTGGAAAATATAGATGCAAGGGAACTATTAAGTGATAGGTAGTGGCAATATGTTTGGTTTTAATGATCTCTGATTATGCTATGCTTACTTAGGGCAGAAAGAGTTGAAAGGACTAACTGGTTTCTAAAGGTGTAGTCAGCAGAAGGATATGGATTATGTTGTCTACTGTCCACCTCCTTGTAATGATGACCATGCCTAGTGCAGGAGAGCTCTTTGGGTGAAGAACTTTCATAGAGAGCACAGACTGACATGAAAGCAACATTAATGGGACTCCAAAAAGAATGTTATTAGTCTTAGCATCTACCACTTGAAGACAGACAAATACCCAGTATCCTTAACTGGCTTTAAAGAAAGTATTCATCACTTCTGTTATGATGATTCACAGCTTTCATTGTGTGGCATTTAAATATTTGTTGTTTTTTGAGCTTTTTTTACTCTGCAGTGTCTTTAATTATTTGTATTATTTAATAAACTGAAAAAAGATTAGAGCTATTTTAATTGCTATAAAAGGAGATTATTTCATTTTTGGAAGAGAAAAAGATTAATTGGGAGAAAAAGATTAATTGAGAGAGAGATTCTTGCTGACTATAAGTAAGAAGCATTGTTTAAAATCCAGAGGAAAGATAACTTTCATTAATCAGAAACAAAGGGCCAAGTACAAAGACAGATGCTGATTTATCTCAAAGTTTAGACCACTTTTGGTGTTGTCAGTTAATCTATAATGAAATAACAGAACAACTATTTAAAATGCCACTAACTACAGCTGATATTCTGATGTAAGCAAATGTCACCTTCTCATATCCATTTTCAAAAACATCTGACCTTTCAAAATAATTGGTTGTTTTGGATCGGTAGTGCTTAAAATTACATCGACCTGCTTGGAAGAGGGAGGACAATAAGATTGCAGAGCACCATACACATCTGGTATGTATTGCTGGGGTATCTCTTATTAAGTCTATGTGGAGTCTTAGAGGGTAGAGACCAGTAATCAAACTAAAATGACTCAATAAAAGCTTCTGGTAATACCTTCTTTGTAGATTTTTATTGACACAACCTCGTGGCAGTAGAGTAAGTGAAGACACAGGTTCTCTCTGACTCAGACCTTAGCTGTCTGCCATATATTTTCTATAATTTCTTCCAGGTGAAATTTCCTGTGTCAGCTATTTAAAGTTAAATCCTCTGAAAGTCAAATTCTCAACCTCAGTGATGTGTCAAGGAAGGCTTTGTGTGTAAAGAAGTAGGTCTGAACTGAGAATTGTATAAATTCTAAACACCTATTCAAGAGTGTGAATGAGCCAAAAGACTTCTTTCTACCATAAGAATTCTCCCTGTTTCCTTCAGTCACTCAGAGCGGTGACCCCTCCAATTCCACCAGGAAAAGATATCCAGTGAATTCCTCATGGTGCTTTATCTTCCCTAGTTCTACTTTGAGAGAGGCTCAAATTCTCCATTCTTCCTTGCAGGAAGCCTTGATCTGGTGGCACTTCAAATGGCACTCTTAGAGGGACTCAGGAGTAGCTCTATTATTGTTTTTGCCCAGCCATTTCCAGAATTAGAAGGAATAGGGTATTGTTTCTCATCCCAGTGTTACAGAGGGATTACAGTTTATAAAGGAGGTATTAAGAGTTTCTCAATCTTCTTTAATTAAAGAACTGCCAAACTTTTTAAAAACTGAGGTCTAGCTTATGAAATGTAGATTGAATTTTTGTTTCCAAACAAATTAAAAATAGGTTAGATTTTGAATACGTTAATTTATTACTTTTATCTTCCCTCATTTAGAATGCTTCCTTACCCACATAAGCACAAGTTGGTGAGAAGCTGGGGCTTTTTTTGCTAATAACGGTGCTGTTAGTTGTAGTAGTTTTGCAGATCACATTCTAACATTTAAGGCTAGGAGTTACACATTGTGAAACTCTCTTACAAAATACCATTTAATAACTGCAACAAATTTAATTTCTTAGAAGTACAGGAGTTATCTAAATATCTCTTAAAATCAATGAGACATGCCTCTTACAGACCTGTAATGAGTGCTTCTACATTTTCTAGGCTAAACACTTTCATATATAACAGGAAGAAGGAAATAAACTCTGAACAAACAGAATTTTGGTTTTGTTTTTCTTGGATCATAGATTTCTTCTGTTTTTCCAACAACTGTTTTGTAACTATCTTTTTCCTGACTCTCAAATCACATAAAAACATCTGTTCTACAAACAGTATATTTCAATCCAACTGTAAGATAGCATTTGCCATTAAGATGTGGAGTTTTGGCTGGATGATTAACCTATTTGGACAGCCAGCTCACTGCGTGGAAGTGAAGACCAGAAAGATTTGGATCAGGATTTCTTGGGGCTTCATTCAGTACCCCCCACCTATAGCACAATAAATTATACCTACCTCAGAATGCGCTGTCAACGCACTTAGTATTTTATCTGGTAGACCAGAGAATTCTAGATAAATTACAGGTACATTTAACCATCCTTTCTGAGCAAAAATTAAGATTCATCTTTGTTCTAGCTGCACCTATAGAGTAAACACTGGATGTAGGGTGGCAGGGACTTAATCACCAAAAGTTGTAAACAGGTAATACATTAAATAACTAAGGATATCAGCCAGAAAAAAAAAAAAAAAAGGACAGAAATAGGAACCTAAGTACATAGAAAGAACTGTCTAACTGTCCCTTTGGGACAGACCTGTGCTAGGTGGACATTGGCATGAATTCACTAGCGTTTATATTTAATCTCTAGAAGCTCCTACTTGATCACTCTGTGGCATTGCACTTAGCACACTTAAAAGTAAATAAACTTGAGAGCTGTATTTTATGGGATAGCTCATCATTTCCACTGTTTGCAGAGTAAATAATATATTTAAAAGGCCTTCATAAAATGCAATACTGTAGCTGTTACGACATACCAATTCTTCTCACTGTGGAAGAGCCGCACCCTGCAGCGGTGACAAAGACAAGCACACACTTTCATGTTGCCACTTGTAGACCAAGCTAATTGCAAAGCTCCCTTCAATCCTCACTGTGACTTATTCACTCACCTGAAAAAAAAGCAAAAAACCGATTTACTAACTTCCAATTTACTAACTTCACCAAGCTTTCATATTTACGTTTGGATAGAAGAGGCAGACTGAAGTCTCAAAGGGTTATCCAAGAAAGTTGGTCACAGCTGAGGGAATGATCAGTTACTCAAGGCTTACGTCTACAAACAAGTTTTAGTGCTGTCCTTCTCATTTGAATCCTGCAAAGTTAGCATGGTCACTAAAGCCTTTAGCATTGTCTGTGCACACAGACCATGAAGAATGCCCTGGTGACACCAAGCAAGGGACTTGGAACTGCTTCCATTTAATCCAAAAGTCAGTTTGCACCAGCCTTTTCTAGCCTGTCACACTCCTACCCATTCAAAGTAAATATTATGTTGCAAAACCTAACAGTTTTACTAAATTCATTTCCATTTTCATGTGTCTCTTGATGAATTAATTTGATATAGCACATAATTCAAATTATATAATCTGTGACATTCTATAATCTGTATTTGATAATCCAAACTCTTTCAATAATTATTTGCTTTAATTTTTACAGACTCTGTAAAAACCAAAACTGCAGATACAGCATGGTATTTTGGAAGTCTCAAACTCTTGCAGATTTTACAGAATAAACTAAAGTCCAACAAATAAGAATATCTGCCTATATGAAAGTCACGGCAGCTGTAAGAATTTTATTGCTGTTTGTTTGAAGTTATTCCTTCCATTCAGCTGCCAGCATGAGCCATGTAAAGAAAACCTGGTATGGGTTTGGCCACCTGTCATTCTGTCAGGGATTTATATATGCCTTGTATGACTCTATATTAGGTAGCAAGGAATAAAAAAATCACCTCTTCCAACCCCTGTAAATAATGGATGTGTTTACAGACTCTGTGCCTGAAGGCATGCTTACTGACTTGGGTCAAAAGTATTTTACCTTTGTTTCTGGTATTTTTGCAGCTCGCTAGGCCCAGCTCTGGTAACTACAAAGCTGTGGAAGAGTCTTCATGGACTTCAGTGGAAACTGGATCAGGCCTAGAGGAAGGCAAACAACTGCCTGCTATTCAACATGCCCAATAAAAATAAATGAGCAATGGCTTGTTCATATTTCCAAGCTCAGAAAAGGCTCTTCCAAGATGCTGGTAGCAGGGAATATGGGCCTTTTTTTTAATTGAAAACCTGAGTTACAACAGTTGTAGGCAATTTGCTTTTCCTTCTTGCCTCCTTTACAGGAGTAAAACAGAGGTAACGATACCCATTCATGTAGAGGCTGTTGGGAGAGCCATTCTTTGTAAAGAATGTGTTAAAGAAGAAGAAATGCAAGCATCGTGTTCCTTGCAATTCAGACACCTCAGAGAGACCGGAAGATATGAAATTTTAAAAAAAAAAAAAAAAGGAAATTAACTCTAAGAAAAGTAAAGCAATAAATATTACCTGTGCTATAACTGGCTGGGCAAGCTTGCCATCCCAAGGCCACTTCCATTCTCTGACCATTTCTTCATCTTTATTAGTCACTGACCTCTTTCCTGATTAAACATCACTGTTACGGTGTTGCTGTAAACAAGCAGAAATATGAAACCTGTTTTTCCTGGTGAATCTCAGTAAAACCTAAGCAATCCAAGAAGCTCTCTTTGATCTATGAGTCTTTAATTAAAAAGCCACTTTGCATATCTGCTCCTTCATCAAGCTTTTCTCATGCTACAGACCTGTGAGGCGGGTATAAATTATTATCCCTGTGATACAGACAAAAGGGTCAGGTAAATTCTTGCTTTAACAATTCAAATTAAAAAGAAACTGATGTCAAATTAGTGTGATTTTAATGCAATTTCCACTTACTAGGACATGTCTAGAAGTTCTAAAATACTTCAAATTCTAGTGTAAATTTGAAGGAAGAAACAAATAAGGCAAAACAGCACGTAGATGTCATTCACGTATGAGCCTTCAGTTGACAGTTTGGGGAACATCTTTATGTTGTCATCCTAAATATTTATTAAGAATAATATGTATTCTGATGCTTCTTTTATCTACCCATGAGCAAGTACCTGGTGACCAAGTACCTTGGTGACCTGCAGAGAGACATAAATTTTAAAAGACATAGAAAAGGTCCTCAGATCATCAAAAGTTTTTTAAAGTGGATTCTGTGTGCTGATGGTCTTACCTGGACACAGGGGATTCAAGAATTTTGGGGCATATTGTTTAAAGTATCAGGGACATCCCACGTTTGCTGTTTGGTTTTTTTCTCACAACTTAACTGAATACAGCAACTGAATCTCTCATAAAAAGTATGTTTTTTCTTGAGTTTCCACTGAGTTTTGAAAAATAAACACATGTATATTAACAAGGACAAAGCATGAAGCACCAGGAATCTTTAATGCTTGCACTTTAGATTTTCTATGTATTTTTGCTTGCTTTTCCATGCTGTAAGATTGGCCAGTGTAGGTAAATTTTCTTGGTTTGATTTTTTATCCCAATTGAGAATTGTTTAAACAGGGTTTTTTTAATATTTTGGACTTCTATACTTTTTTTTTTTTTTTAAATAAATAAGGGCCATCTCCTTCCACTAGCTACAGGAGCATTGAACTCCTGTTAACAAGAGCTGAACAACCTTTCCCTGCACAGCACCAGTAAAACATATTCCTGCAAACCCAAAAGATCATTCAGGACGGTAAAACAATGAACTTGACTTCTTTAAAAATGAAGGCAGCTGCAAGTTAATGTGTCTCTCGTTTTTAGCTACTGTTCCTCTCTGCAGAGCATGAAATTTTGATCCCAGATGTCTTGAGTACTCCAAAATCACGAAAGGAGCATAAAAGAAGAAAACCAAGGAAATCACTGTGCTGTAATGATAATCTTTCATGTAAAGGTGCAAAGAACTACACAGAGGGATATAAACAGATAGTAATACTATCCTGAAGAGAACTGATTGTGTTCAGTTTACATGGTCTGGTGGGCCTGAATCTTCAGAGGAAATCACCTGTGTGTAGGCTTTCCACAAGTGGGGATCTGCTCCTTACAACTGCATTTGAAATTGACACAGAGGATATTGAGAAGATCAGTGTTCACCCCGCAGTTTTTGTTAGATAGGATTTTAACCACAGACCAATCTATGCCCCTTTAGATGGGACCCACCCACAAAAGGAAGAAAGCTGTATTTAAGGGTAAGTATCCAAAAAAATCCTTGCAACTGTTTTAACAAAGTGGTGTTACACCAACCTGGGAGAATAAATGAAACCCAGAGAAAGAAATAGCATCAGGATGAAAATGTAAAACCATACTGTTCATCAATACTTTTTAAAGGACTTCTCTTAAAACATGCATCTCACTAAGATCTAGTGAAGACAATTATAGTCTTCATTTCCATCCTTATTTAAAACAGACCATAGAAAAAGGAGCTGGAAGGGAGTTAGAGAAGTCACTCAGACACATTTAAATAGAGAGAGGGACCAAACAACTCTGCAAATATTTGGTGGTGGGCAGGCACAAAGCTTCTTTAACAACATCATTCTTTGTTGTGTGTAAATTATTCCATATTAGGTCAGTAGCTCCAATTTCTTCATAAAGTTATGCCAATTATTTTTAATACAGAAAATCATAATGATGATTGAACAATATATAGAACAAATAGCATTTGATCCGCTCTTCTTATGACTTGTATAATGCACTGCATTTTGAGGCACTAAGAAGTAGCAGGGGTGGAGGAAGAGAGTGTCTGCATTTTGTCTGTGTGGAATATCCATCTGCAGCTCATGTCATGCATTCAAGGCAGCCAGAGGCTGGCTCCCAAATTGCCTGCTGTCTCCTTTGTATGCCTAAATGTTCTTGTAAGCCAAAGTGCGTCCTGTCCCCACAGCACTGGTTTCACAAATGGGAAATTAAACTCTCAAAGTGATTTCCGTCTAGCTTAGCTTAGCAATTTAGATAACATAGTAGAGGGGACAGGTTCCTGCACCTCCAAGTTCCTGCACCTCCAGATGACCTGCAAACAAGATGGAAGTGGTGTTTTTCATCTTCCCACATGTGTAGATGTCAATCTTCTCCAATGCCAAACTCTCCATGGACTATCCATCTGTCTGAACAAAAGTTTGGTCACCGAAGACTGTGCTTTACTTTTTTAGAGTGAAGAGGGTAGATGAAAAACAACAATCAAAATAAACCCAACCCATTGTCAGACACCCAATTAAGATATGACTCTAAGCTGCAGGAAATAAAACTATGTTGCACAACATAACACCTTTCTCATGTCCATTATGGTTTCAAACATTGTTCACAGCCTTGTGTAACAGCTTCATGCTCTCTGCTCTGATTTGTAGCATCAAACCAGTGCTCATAGTGCATCCACCTACCTGCTAGGAAGACACATGCTGCCATGTCCAGGGGGGAACATTCCAACTGTAGAGAGATCTGGAGAAGGGCTAAATATATTGGTATAGAAACCCCCACATGGGAGACTGCAGCAGCTTCATCAAACAGGAAGATACTCAGAAAGATAGTAAAATGAGAGTCAAGGAGTTGACTTGTTATCATTCTCCAGTTTTATGGTTACATGCCCCTGCAGAGAACACAAGGACTAACAATCTCTATCAGCTCTGTAACCTGGGTATTGGGTCCAGGAGCATAGGGATAAGCAAAGCCACTAACCCAGTCATGTCCTTCCTTGAACAAGTGGATGGGAGGGATGGAGGATGGGCAGAGCTCAGTATAAAATCCACCCACCAAAGCTCACATGGCTGGCACAGACCAAAAGTGACCTTTGCAGGAGCAACATATGGATCAGAAATATGTTTATGAAGTATAATACCTTTGGTGGTTTTCCTTGTGACAGAGCAGATTGCTCCTAATCCAGTTTGATGACTTTGACTGATAAAGTAATCTTTGTTCAAGACAAGTTTATACTCTAAATAGATTGTGGTCAGACACCATTAACTTGCAATTGTATTTTTCATTCTGGAATACTTCTTTCTGAAGCATGTCCACCCACCTGACACATACTGGACTTTGTTATTATAATCTGACTACCTGGCTGTAGTTCTGGTGCTATATAAATACAATTTGATAAGAAACAAACATTTTCAGGTAGCCAAGCCTTGCTACCTGAAGCTACCAGGAAGCTATCCAGCTACATGTTATGTCTGAGTCTCCCTCCTGTAGAAGTCCTCCCAGTACCTCTTATGCTCTTGCTAGGATTCACATGTGCTGCGTAAACAGAAAGGATATTAAACGAAAGATAAGCCATCATTCAACCCACAGTGCACTCTTCTTTGTCCTCTGCCTGCTTTCTTGACCACTGGGATCTGAAGTTTGCCATATGTCAGCTCTGGTGTGACAGTCATGGCAGCCTGAACTTTCCATGTCTTGGAGAAAGTTTCTTCTCTGTGATCACCATAATGCCAGAAAATAATTGGTTTGTCAAACTCCACTTCTTTCACCTTGGATGTTTGCTCTTCTCTGTTTACAAGAGGGAGGAAAAAAATATACCTCTGATTAGTTTTTGCTAAGCAGAATCCTCACACAGCACTTCCATTAATTTAGAATGAAGTTTAACCTAAACAGAAAACATACCTTAATTTCTCAGCTGAGACAGAAATGATCCAGGTTAATAATTTACCTAGGAATTCAGGCAGCCTCACAAACACCAGTGAACAGCCCCATTGACTGTTGAATTTGTTACAGACTTTTCAGTGCTTTGTCACCAGACTCAGCCCTTGAGTTTCAGTAGAGTGTGGAAGTTCAGACTTCTTACTGATCAGCATGGCCAGCATGAGTGAAGTGAAAATTTCTGGTTTAAAGACACAGCTATTGTTCATCTACAATTATCTCAGCAAGTCACTAGGTCTGTATCTTCAGCTACAGTATGAGTAAAATGTGCCCAAATGTTTGTTCTTCTATAATCTCCTCCTTTCTACTGAATGCAGAAGAATCTGCTGATCTCCCAATTCCCTCCCCAAGCAATATTAACCTGAAGTGGCTTCTGTTTTGTTTCATCAATAACCTTCTCTACAGCTAATAATATAACTTTGCACTCTTCTAAATTGTTTATGTGAGAACACTGAGGAGTGAGTATATTTGTGAACATTGAGGATAAATATTATTAAACACAGTACTCTCAGATCCCTCCCTAGGGGTCAAGTAAGTTGCCCAAGATCGCCTAAGTCACCTGTGGTTAAGCTGGCACTGGAACTGACTGCACCAACCCTCTACACGTCTACATAGCAGAGATCCTTCAACTGGGAGAGGCAGTCCATTTTAGCCCTGTTGAAAGTTTGTCTACCTGATTTTTTTTCTTCACCTTCACTATCCTGTATTCCATACGTCTATTGTGCTACTCTTCATTGCTATTGCTTACTACGTTCTTCTAAGAAAGAACAGTATTTTAAAATGTCATTATTTAACAACCAAATTTATATCTCTTTCAGTCCCATGACTGATCATGAGAAAGAAGCAGAGAGCTTGAGGCTGGCTAAATTAACCTAAACCTAGGAGACAGCTATTTAGTCCTGCCAGCCTTTGGCTGACATCCTTTTCAATTAGATGGTCTATGTGTACTGTTCTACTTGAATATATATATGAGCACATGCATCCATACTTTTACCTGTTAGTCTTTAAGCAGTTATAAAAATGTGCAGGTTATCACAGTAGTATTAGGTAAATGAAACCTTTAAAGGAAAAAGATGAGCACAAAAGCTGGTCAATTTTGAGGAAAGCTAATTATGTAAAACATCAGTTGACAGAAGTCAAAGGCATATTTTTGTCTTCAAGCCAATAGTTCTTGTTTCAATTTTGCCATAAAATATTGCTCATTATAAACTTTTTGCTGACCAGGCTAAACATAAATATTCAAGAACTCTATGCCAGCTCTCATGGCACTGACACAGGAATGGGGGTACTGCAATATGAGGAGCAGCATTTTACTTCTAACCTAATGGGCCAACAGGGTCTGCAAATCCTGCAAACATGCTCAGGTCCTGTGAAAGGGAACATTTTGCTTGTAGGGAGACCCTGTGACCCTATTTGGGGCCTAAATGTTGTCTTCAATTAGATGATTAAATCTGCTCTGACTGCAGAACTTTTGGGAACAGTAATATGGTGGACCCCTGAATAGCTGCACCACAGACAAGCACAGGTATCTGGATAAGCTCTATCAAGTTCTTAACTATGGAGGCTGGGGTATACCAAAACCCAGAATCCAGGAGGATAAATGACAGAACCATTTAAGAATTTTTTCTAAAACTGTAATTGTAATACATGGTCTCATGTGTGGGAAGACAACAGCACCAATACAAATAATCACAAAATATGATGTTTCCAGTGTAAGCCTCAAGTATTAAGCTTTTTTGTTGCTTTTCTTTTTCTTGGCTTTGCAAACACATTCTATAGCTATTGGAGGCTGACATACAGAGGTTGGTCAAACAACACAAGCTCCAGTTTTTGCTGCAGCATCAATTCTTTTGGACTTTGGGCTATTCAGTTCCCCAAAGAATAAAACAGTGATAATAACCCATTCCACAATGTAAATATACTATTGTACAATGCACAATACATTGTAGCATATGCACTTTTAAACACTGAAAACTGCTTGATTTTATACAGCCACTAGCTGCTAAACCTATTATGATGAATGATGCTTTTTCACCTAAGATAAAATGTTGATGTTATTAAATCTGAGTATGTTTATAAATTTGTCAGTGTACAGGAACTGTCAGTTAACCAGCAGGATATATAACAGCTGAAATTCAGAAACAGTGCTGTAGATACAAAATTATACAGATTAACTTTAATAACTGTCCTCGTAAGTAATTAATGCTTATAATTAGTTAGCAGCAAAGATTTTTTCCATTTAAACATAACCTGCTTTATAAATTCCAGCACTTCCTCCTCAGAGAATTGATAAGGCAGGGTAAATTTTAACTATTTCTGACACCTCCTCCATCTCTTGATACTATTTTAGCACTTTAGCTGGTACTCAGAGAATGGCTGCTATATTTGGAAGCTACTATACATTTTAAACACATGGCCAGTTCTCTATGGGGAGCCTCCAGAGTGTAATGCTACCTTGTGCATACGTAAAGGCTCATGTTCATGTCAGTCCTGTTCTATGGCATCTGTCAATAAAAAGTAAGGTTCATTCATATGAATACAAAGTGCTGAAGCTTTGGGAATTGTCTTCTTAAACAGATTAAACAGATTCTTTGCCTTGAAGAATATAATGGAGAAAGAGGGAATATGCATTGTATGTGCCTTCAATTGAAAAACAGAAAATTACGTCTATGAAGAGGATGGGCATCCAGAAAAATGGATTCTTCAGATAAATTCCAGGTTAGACCTTCATATGAACTACCTTAACTTCCCACCTCAGTCACAGTCACCGTTTGATTGATCTACAGCCCAGGATCGCTGCTGAAAAAGAATGAAGGTAATGCAGACTCTTTAATTATTCTCAGTACCAATCTGGAAAAGTAGTTGGAAAATTAAGCCATGCATCACTTTGAGCAGCAGGGGCACAGAGTTCTTTTAGCATGTGGTTCTGTAAGACATCTGTGCCTGCAGCTACACCACGGCAGGTATATTTTATGTAGTTTGCATTTGCAGCATTTGTGGATGATTTCTGAAGGCCTCTGGGAGTGTATAGGAACTCCTTAACTTCTGGAGATCCTCAGTTATTCTCACTCGATTTTCTAAAAAGGTGAGAACACCCAAGATGAATGGTCAGGATGTGATCTCTATTCAGTCTGAACATCTTCTGTTACAATGGTTGTTATCAAGAAATCAGATTACTTGATGTGAAAGTCCAAATGAGATGATAAAGAATGGCTACAGACACAGACTACTAGAGACTGGGCTGAGCAATTGTTAAAATTAAGGCAGGGAAGCTCAGTTTCCCTGTACTCACTATTTTACTATGAATAAATTGAAAAGCAAGTTAGTCAGAAACAAGAATTCGGTGGGTTACAGAAATGCATGACCTGCTGCTGGGCTTTCCCTTTACCAAACGAAAAATAAAACTTTGATGACAGACCCAGCAAGTGGGAGCTCCTAGGAGACAGGAAAGGGTAGGGACGATTTAGTGGAAGCTGGTTGTCTTTACCCTTTAAAAATTCATCTGTTGATTAAGAAAAGTTCAAGAGCTGCCTGACTGTGTTGGCAGATCCAGTGGTGGAGTGTTGAAGGAAGTGTGCATGATCTTGAGACCACTGAGACAGAAGAACAAAAGGCTGCCTGTGAGCACAGGAGCTAAAGGTGGAATCAATTTAACAGCTCAGAGACACCAAGAGCATGCAACTCTCCAGCAAAGCATTTCAGAGACGGTATAATTTCCTTCAGTGCCTATGTATTTGTTTATGGAACTATTCCTCCATGCTAGGATGCTGGGTATCTCTGCAGCACTTCTAACCTTCACCAGCCAAGGAATTTCAGTTCTGCAGTCCTGGTGGCACCTGACCAACTTCATGGCCAGGATTCGGAAGAGAATGCACAAATGTATTATTATTTTTTTTCCACATGGCAACGTTCTTAATGAAATCCACCAAGAGATGCAGAGTAAGCAGTCATTAGATCATTAAATTTGTTGACGTTTTAGGCAGAATTGGTATAATGCCCTGTGAAGAACTTTTCAGTTCGTGCATTAGCGCTCCCCCTTTCAGAGCAAAAGTTATTAAGTCAAATATATGTGGTCAGAGAGTAGCCAGTAGGGAACGGCTTTAAGTAATATCCTAGAATAGTTACTCACCCTGTATTCTGCTATCAAAGAGTAGTGGACCTGCAGTGGCTACGTGGAAAACTTTGTTGGCAGATTATCAGAGACAATCAGAGAAGGATTGGGTATTTAAAAACAGATCATATCCAAAAACCAGGGGGGGTTTATTGCTTGACAATTACTCCCATCTCATGCTAATCCATACTTTAGTTAATTCAGACATTCAGAACAACTGTCCAGGTACTGCATAACCACCTCTGCTAAGCACCAGCCATCCAGCCGAGCTGCCTGCTGCTCTTACCTCTTTCCTCACAAATGTCAGATAAGAGCGAGAAGCTGATTGCGATGGGTGACTGGCCAGCATCAATTTGCACAACAGGAGATAGACAGGAAGAAATCAGAGTGCAGTGCTTATGATCATACATGTAGGGGTGAGTCAGCTTTCAAAATCATAAAACCAAAGATTCTTCTTTTTTTTAAAGAGGAAGACTGTGGTAGCACCTGGAGAGCTGGAACAGGGTTGACCCCCACCTATGGTTCTGCACTGAGTATTCCTGATGCTTGCTGAATGAAATGCTCTGGATGCAAATGATTTTTACTGGCGCAATATGTTATGACTCTATCACCTTGAAAGAGGAGACTAAAAATGCTTTGATAAATGGTTTGAAACATCGCCCAGTTTCACCGGCTTTGTTCTTCTAAGTGTTTGCACCTCTTGCTTCAGCTGCAAAGCTATTTCATCATGTCCTAAAACAATGCTTTGCAGAGAACTGCAGTATAACAAGCTATAAAGTGGAGCATGTTGGCCTACCCAGCCAACAGAGAATGTAGTCTTAACAGAAAGTGCTTTATTCCCTTTTGCAGCCAAACATTACAACACAGCACATTTACACAGCACAACCTTACCTTTACTTCCTACAGGCATGTTTGATGCTGTCTCAGGTTTTCATTTTTCCTTTGTAGCACAGGCTGGTAGAGCAAAGCTTTTCATGTGTCGTTCTTTTCTGATGGCAGTGGTTTCATACTCTGTACATTTGAACCCTGGAGCACCACTCTTAATCTTCTCTAAGGCCTGGCTTCTCCTGGACCTCATACTTTTGTACCCTAGTGACTTCTGGTGCCATTTACGGTAATCAGCCCTCTCAGCGAGTTCTCTCCAGCTACAGGTTAGCATTCATAAGTCCCTGAGGGAAACCAGTCTCATACTTGTAAGGAGCTTCAACTTCTCTCCAAGCTCCTGTAACATGTTGGCAGCCACAGACGTATATCCACATGGTGAGTGCTCATTTGCCTGTGGGATCAAAGATGTTTGTAAGATCTTTGGGTTCGAGTCCTCCATAGTGGTTATACACAGCGAATGACAAGACACTTGCGGCAAAACTGGGTATTTTCTTTTCTTGTTCTATCATCGTTTAAGAAACCATCTTCATGCCTTTCTACATGCTCACCTGTACAGATGGCACCCCTGCCTTCAATTGGGCTGAGCAGAAAAAAAAAGCCGTATCATTAAGTGACAGCAGTAACAGTTAAAGAACACAGAAAAGAGACTTGTTAGCTTTGCTGCCTGTAACATACGTATGTGGACAGGCTGGCAGGGCTCCCTTTCCCAGTTGAGACTGAGCCACATTTCCTCCCAAGGAAGACACTCCTAGATCAAGCTCATAAACTCCTGTGCAGAGCAGCACAATGAGATTTAGTGCAGCCATTGCCAAACCAGGGAGTATCTCTCTGATAGTCTATGCTTTAGACTACACCCGCTGAGGTGCCATGTAATGTAATGTAACGTAACATGCTGGCTGATTTCTTCTCACCTATGTAAAGCTATTTTCTCTTGCCTCGGTAAGATGGTAATCAAATAAATCCAAAACTTTGCATTCTTAGATGTGACATGCAAAGGACTTTTAGACAAAATTTTGAGTGTCTAAAGAAGTCTTCTCCTGCAGCTGCTGATTCCATATACCCTATTTCATGTTGGGCTTTTTTATTTTTTTCAGTTTGGAAACTCCTATCTCCCATGAGAGGACCATCTTTATTTTAAACTGTAACAGTTTAATTAGAGGACTGCCTATGTGGAAAATTTATTAACAAGTTTTAGGAGTTTTAAAATCTAAAATACAAAGAAAGATTACAAAAAAAGTCTTAGTCCTCAAGCCTCTAAACACACACAAGCTTACCTGTAACCACATGGTTACCCCCATCAGTTTCAGTGGTAGCTTCTTACACTCCTTAAGTTGAGTGGAAACATACGAGTTCATAGGTTGAAACAATCCAGAGTAAATTTCTGAAATTCAAAAGCAAATTAGACAAAACAAGGTTTGTCCTTGGACCAAAAATATCAGTTTAAAGCAAATGTGATGAAACCTAAATTTAAAACCCAGTCACACCCCAGATGAATGCTGTGAACACTGGCTCCCAGTACATTAGTCAGCAGACATAAAGTTCATTAAATCCACCAAGCTGTTCAATGTGCTGTTGTTCAATTTGTGCCGAAACAGTAGAACAAGGCTATGATGTGGCATTCTTTTACTAACTTCTCAAGATTTGTATGTTAAATATATTATGAAACACTGAAAGCAGAAATGAACGTTAGGTGCTACACCTCAAGGAGTTGGGGTTAGGTATAGGACACTGTCACCTTCCCACTTGTCTCCCTCTGCTCACGCTCCAGGGCAGGATGCCAGCTCTGGTCATGTGCCTCCTCCATCTCTCCCCTTCTGCTTGGCCACATCTACCTTGGGACTTCTTTTTGTGTCTTCCCTGAAAACTAGTTGACAGAAACTTCCCAGCTTCCATCACTACTGGCGTCACACTATTACTTGTGAGTAAGCCAGTGGCAAGATCTTCAGTAAAATATGAGGACAGTTCTTCTGGTGTCTTCTTGCCCCTTTCCCTCAACCTAGTTTTCATCTACAACAAAATGAATGTTTCCAATTTAAGATTGGAGGACGTTTAAAGGGGAAGAGAGAAGCAGAAGAATATCCTGGATATAAAAGAAAATACCTTGTCAGAGAAATTTACAGGTCCTGCTTCCAGCGCTGCAGCTGTAAACACTGGTTCCATTACTCCCTAGAATGAAGAAGTGGAGCACCCCAGAGGAAAATAATTATGTCAGCAGGCTGTGAAAAAGAAACTGTTCATGTTTTTTACACTAACAGTGAAGCTGATGAATTACTTGCCGTGTGAGGCCTTGAAAAACTACTTCAAATAATACAGGAACCACCACTGTATGAATGAGAATACATTAACGTGTCAGTGGATTAAATGAGATTAAGTTGATTACAAAACTGAAGAACAAAATACCAGGTTTCGATAATTTAGGTTTATACTACTCTAATCTAGTGCTTTCATGAGATATGACTTAAAATTATTTCTGAGGATATGCAATGTCTCTGTTATCTGAGAAAGAAGACTGCTTGCATCTGCAGTTATGAGTCAGTGAGTACATCAATAAATATGCTTTTATTAGAAAAAGGAGGCTTGTGACTATCATAAATATAAAAAATTTATTTGAAAGATACCAGTGTGGGGACTCTTGACTCTGGACAGCTTTCCATCCCCTACCAAGACTGCACCCAGGCACAGAGATCTGCTGTCAGAGTGACACTCACTGTAGCAAATCCTAACGCAGGTATCTTCATAGATGCCCAATGCAATAGCTCCTCATCACAGAAAAATAAGGAATCTTTTTGAAGCACTTTTGAAGCACTCCAGACAATGGCTTGTTTTGTTCACGTGAATCTTGTCACTTAAAAGCAATTTAAAAAATAAGATCCAGAGGAGGCAATAAACTGCCTTATTTTTATATTTCACAGCATGCATCTATTCATGCAAACTGAAAAGCGTTAGCTTTGTCCCAGTCTGGGTGCACAAACAGCAGTCTCTGCTTCTCAAGGTGACTTTCAGCAGTAAGACATTAAATTTGTTTCTTTTTTGAAGCACTCCTTGGATCCGTTGGAAATCTGTCCTCCAAAGGACACAGATGTGACACTAGCTGATACAAGCCAGTATGTTTGGATTATGGCTGACAGGCTGTAATCAAACTTGTGTTTGGTGGAAAAAAAAAAAGAAATTGCTAAGCAATGTTGAAAGAAGTCCACAGTGAACAGTTATAAATGTGAATTCTTTAGCTGTTTTTGTCACTTTTAACTCCGATTTAGGTTTTAAGTAAAATGTTAAGAGAAGCAGTGGTTTCAGAATTATGGAAGCCCTTTATCCTGCTCATGCTAAAGAAGACACTTTTTGGTGACAGCTGTCATTCCCATATTAAATATGGGTGCTGATGGCTGAGTGTCCACTTGTACACTGAGTACAAGTGTCCTCTGTCCTCAGCAATTGGTGAGGGGGAATATCTTTCCTTCTAGAGTTCAACAGACATATTTGCTCTCATGCAAGAAATATTTTCTTTGTCTACATCCAGTCTTCAGACCCAAAATTAAACCTCATCATAAAAATTGTCCCATTGACTCAAGTTGATTTTTAGAGCTGAGTACGGAATGATGAGTTTTGACCCAAAACTAGAAAAAAGAGTATTAAAGTGTCATAAACATATAAATAATGGCATCAGTCCCAGAAATACAAACAGAAACAAATATAACATCCCTCTGTTCAACTCTTCTTGGGACTGATATAGGCCTCTTACTCCCTAGTCGTGCTTCCTCCCTCTCTTTCCAGGATTAAACTGCAGCTGTCAGTGACAGCTCCCCCACTCCCTTCGATGTCATTTCTTGACACTTACATAAAGCTTGAAAAGAATATACCAAAGAAAACATAACATACCCTGAAAGAAGTCTTTTCCTGAAGATCATAACTTCTTTTGCTAGGAAGATACTGGAATGGGAGCTGCCTCCTTTGAAGAAAAAGAAGAAAAGGTGAGTTTCTGTTGTCTTTCAGGAAAGGGTTTCAAGTCCTGTGGCTTAGTTACCATATTTTTTTGGATTGCATTCAGCCCTTCCCTTAGCTCCCCAGCCACTGCCTGCCTTTGTCTGGGAGGCTGGTTGAGAAAAAGGAATAGCCACTGTGAGAAAACAAAACAACTCAGTATCTTTCTCCAGCTAAAAATGGTACTCACATGTCTCTTCTGGCCTACGGCCTGTTCAATACTGTCTTCTTATCATGCTGCCCAGTATAGCATGAAATTGGAAAACACAGCATTCATTACCATAATGTGTATTAAAAGCTAGGAAAAAGCTGACTGGCAAGAACAGAAGAAGGGCAAAAAAATCTGAGCTGATAAGGGCACGCTACAAGATGTGACTCACGCACTCTGCTTCTAAGAGACCAGGCCCTCTTAAAAGCAGCCAGGTGGGGAATGTGGAGTCCAGCTGTCAGGCTTTTTTTAATGTTTGCTTTGTTAATGCTGTCAGTCCAGCTTCTTACTCCCACTTTGCAATTTTTTCATTCAGCATTCCTATTTTTGCATGTTGGTTGTCAAGCTATTATCCTGTTGGCTGTCTGTACTCCCTTATACACACTATATTGGATATATATATATTCTGGGGTTGGAAGCAGTGTAGCCTGGAAGGTGCTTAACTTTGCTCCATCGTACATGGCCTCTTCTCTGCAAGCCTAATGAACACAGCTTACAGAGTGCTCCTGGGTCCAGTAACCCAGTAGCACTTAGTGCATAGCATTACCTCAAACTGTAGAAGCACACTGTTAAATCCTGCCTTTTTTAGCTCACTGCCAATTTTTTCACTCTACTAGGTTTTATATTCATATTCTTTGGTACGTAAAGCGTGACTCCCCTCCACAATTTATTTTCAGCCTGCTTTTTTAAGGAAAGGCACTTAATACAAATGTCCAGTTTCAGCCAGATTTGGTAGAATAGCACACCCCAAGGTAATGATGCCTGCACATACTTTGTGAAAATCAGCAGCTGAGTAGACAATAGAGGCCCAAGGAAGTGTCCCCACCAAAAAAAAAGCAGGCCAAACTTTGCTGAATCATGTGGCACCAGTCAGCTGGCCAACTGCACATGTAATACTAAAAGCACATCTCTCCTTTCATTGGGGTACCTCAGTGATTATGAATGCTGGTGGAGCCATTCTGGGGAGGAAAAGAAATAACCCTCTGAGAAAATTGGCTTCATTAATTCATCTGATCACAGAAATATTTGTTCTGCTTGTTGTCCCTTTTCCTCTAATGCCCTTACTTCTAGATCTCATGTCTGCAGCCCCCTGCACGACATGTATTCATGCCTGCCCTATTTTTCCTTCACCTATGTCTGGTCAGTATTTCTCCTTCTGTATTCCCTGGGCTTCTCTAGACTTTATGGCCTCCTTTATCTGTAACTTCAGTTCTAGAATCAACAAAAGCCATGGTATGGCAACTTTGGCACATACCAGAGTGAATGGACCAGAAGCACAAGCTAGTAACTCTCTTTTTTGGTGTCAAAAGCATCAAAAGGGATATAGTGAGGGGTAAGAACAGTCTGCTGTAAGAGAGACTAATGGATTAAAATCAAACACTAAAGTAGAAACACTGCTATAGGATCTCTTGAGACCATTACAGTGCCCAGCTACAATAAATACATAACAGGAAAATCTAAGATGACTCAAAACAGATAATTCAGTGAATGTGATCCCTGATGTTCCCCCTCCCCTGCCGCCAACGACAAAAAGAAAATTAACAGCTCTATAGATTCCTCTTCTACTTAATTAGGAAACTAGAATGGAAAACAACAAAGTGTTCTAGGCAACATTAGTGCACGTGCTTTTGTGTCATCCTTTCTCAGTATGAGAAAGAGCTGCTCCACCATGGCTCTCTTCATCAGACTCACACAACATCAATTCTGACTGGAGTAGGGGCAACAAAACAGCAGGAAAAGAGTAGCATGCATTAAATGGCTCACCCACTCTACCGTGCAAGGTTTATTCTGCTTTAATCCGAGTAATAGGACCCTCCTGGAGCTGGTCTGATTGTATTGACATTGGCATGTAACAACGTGGTTCAAAGGGGGAACAAGTGGTACCACAGCAGTCCCCAGCAGGTGGGACATGCCACACTGCTCTGAACAAGCCTTAACACCAGGGGAGCCAGCTTCCCTGCTCCCAGCCTGCTCCCATGAAATGGGAAATAGTTGGATGTTTCCATGTTCATGCTCTTACCAGCAAAAGCACGGGAGGACTGTCACACTGCTGTGACACCCGCACCGAGCAGGATGGAGTTCCTTGGCTCAGTACTAGAGCATTAGCTTAAGTCTTTTGGAAGCCTTGTGCTTGCTGAGAAATGGAGCAGGCCAGAAGTGAGGGAGCGCCCCTGGGTCTGAGCCACAGGGGGGAAAATGGAAGCAAGCAGCCAGCTTCAGTGGGGTCCGGGGGCAGGATCTGTGCCTCAGTGAGGTACAAGGCATTACCAGTTTTCCCAAGCAAAGACCTGGCTGCAGAAGCATTTTAAAGCACGCTTATGCAGGATAAGACCCATTTATAAACTTCGTAAGTTATAAACCGTATTATCCTATAAATGCATCTAAGGCAAGAGTTATTAAAATGTGCCAGTAAGGATGATAAAAAGTAGCATTTTTAGCCAGCATGGTTATTCTAGTAGAAAGCCTGTGAAAAGTGCAAACTCAGTACAGGAATTTTAAGAATTAGGCCGATTTAATGAACCAATAGTGAATGCTGATAATATGGGTATTTCTCCTTGGTTTTACAGGTAGTGGTGGAAAGGGGACAAGGCAGTGCCCTTTACTGAATATTAAAATCTTCCTTTTTTTGCTTCATTGGACTTGAAAGAAGTTATTTTTTTCTGACATTATTCTCCTTCTGTACAAGTTACCTCTCCTGCAACTTAGTTAATTTGTTCAGTGTTCTCAAGTTGTAAAATCTGAACAGTGCTGAACGCTCTAAAACTCTTTCATCGCAGCTGTTCCTGCTGGGAAAGGGCTGCTTTGGTTTAGTAACATTTTCTTTTTTTCTTTTTTTTTTAAATTGTACTTTCCCCAAGAAGATACTTGCTGATGAAGACAGTCACCTGCATTTCTGAACCCTTCGTGAGGGCTACCGGCTTGTCCCACCTCATTCCACTGACCCTTTCCACACTGAAGCTGGTTCCGTGACAGCAGTTTCTGTCACCCAAGGATTCTGAACTGGATTCCCCCCATTCCAGCCGCCTGGAAAACGCCGGCGGCCCAAACGGGCCTTTCAGATTCAAGGGCGCACACCCCTCCTAAAAAACCACTTAACACACCTAAAATGGCATCTGGTCACCGCTCTGCCCGTCAGCGGAGGCTACAAACAGGAACCACGAGGTGACCGGGCACAGGCGGGAGCCTGAGGACAGCAATGGCGCCCGGCGGGGCTCCCACAGGCATCGGCTGAGAACAGCGATGGCGCCGGTGGCCCACGCCGCGGGCCGGTGACACGGGGGCAGGCGGTGCGGGAGAGGGGAAACAGCGGGGCTCCACAGCCGGGCACAGCCGTTACACGACCTCCCCTCACAGGCCGCCCGCCCGTACCGGGGCGGCGCTGAGGGAGGCCTCTCCTCCGCCTCCTCCTCCCCTCGCCGGCGTAGTCCTCCAGCCTTCCCGGCGTGCCCCGCGCTCGCCATAGAGCGCAGGGCCGGCCCCGCCGCTCCCTCCCTCGCTCTCTCTCGCTCGCCCCGTGTGTGGGAGGCGGCGCGGCCGCGGCGACATGGCGGGCGTGGGGCAGGCGGGCAGCGCTGCCGCCGAGGCGGAGAAGCACCTCAACGGCGAGCTGCCACCGGAGCCCGAAGACAAGGACGGGGCGGAGGGCGGCGCGGCGGGGCTCGGCGCGGAGGATGGTGCCAAGAAGAAGCGCAAGAAGAAGAAGAAGGGCAAAGCGGGCCCCGCGGGTAGGGACCGGGCCGCGCCGCGCCGCAACGGGACCCTCCGCTGACAGGCCGGTGGGGCGGCCTGAGGGGGCCGCGACCCGGCAGAGCGGGCCTCGTAGGCGGCAGCGGGCGGCTGGGGGTGGCTGAAGGGTCCTGAGGGGCGGGCAGGGCCATGGGCGCCGCCGAGGCCGCCGTCCCGGCCCGTGGCGGCTGTGCGGGCTGAGGGGGATCCCCTCGGCGAGGAGGGGGCTGGCAGGTGCCCGGAGGATGCTGCTGCCGTTCAGCAGCGGGGGAGCTGCGTGTAGGGAAGTCCTCCCCGCTCCGGTGCGCACATGGGAAGCCGCCCCTGCCTTCGTCCCCTCCTGTGCCCTCGGGGGGAAAGGCGTGAGGCTGCTGCTGTAAAAGTCATCCCGCGTGATGGAGTCTCTGCACCCCTCCCAGGCTCGCTGAGGGACCTGGAGCAAGTCTGGGCAAATAGTGTAAAGAAACTACGGTTTGGGTTTGTTTTAGTAGGCTAGCAGTTAGTGATGATCAGGCTGTGCGTTTATAATTATCTGCTTCACGCCCATATTATCTCACAGGAGCAGGCTGCTGCTATGGCAAGAATTAGTTACCCTAGCAGAAAAAAAGTAGTCAGAAGTGTTTGGATAATGCTACCTCTATATGCAAGTTTCAGTAACTGTACCTGTCAATGTAGGAGCCCTACAGTCGTGCACATTGGATCTGCTTTACAAAAAAAAAAAAACCAACCAAAAGACCCAGCACGTGCTCTGGTATCTATAGGATGAGTACAACATAATATTTCTGTAAAGTTTTGAGGCTGTTGTTTACTAATGTGGAGCTATCGGCATGCTTTAATTTTACAAACAGGACAAGAAACAGATAAAGAAATGGAAGGTGCTCTTGATGATGTAGCAAAACAATTGGATAAACAAGCACTGGAGGAGAAAGAAAAAGATGATGATGATGAAGGCAAGTGTAACTAACTTTTTGTCTTGAAATTCTCTCAAATTTCAACTCCATCCTAGACTCACATTTTAACAAACCTTTACACATGTCTTTTTTTTTTTTTTAGCTTGGGAGAGCTGAGATGTAGCTATATATACTTTTTACTTTTTTGGCAACAATTTAGCTGTCATACGTGCATACATATAAAAAATAACAGGGATAACAGCTTTGTAAAACTGCTTGTTTTCAAGGATCTTGCTACTGCAGGGAAATGTTTAATTTAAGATAAGGTAAGCTATTAATCATTCTCGTTTGCATTAGTATGGCCAGTGTAAATTTATGTTCAAAATACTTTCTCTTGGCTTAGAAAAAATACAGAGCAAAATTTTAAAGGAGGGTTTTAATTAATAGATCTTAAGATCTCTAGCAATGACTTGAAACCTGTTCATGTGCAATCCCAATTTTTTATTAAAACTGAACTGGGGAGAAATTAATAGACAAGCCAGGCATACACCTTGTGTGTTGCTTGTGCTATGCAGCTGATCTAAGCAAGTGCCTTAGAAGTGTCTGCTATTGAAATGCAGGCTGGATGCATCTTTCATGTAGGGATATCAAATTAAAATGCTGTCTTTGTTTTGATGAGTGGTTCTCAATAGAAATAGACATTTGAGAAAATACATTTCTGAAGTTAATAGTTTAAATGCTACTTTACAAGAAGGAAACTGAAGTTGGCTCAGCACCATAAAATATCTTCTTGTTCTGGTTAGAAATCTTCGAGTTGACTATTGCTGGAATTCAACATTCCAGAATTTAATTTAATAAATTAGATATAGTAGTTTAAAAAATGAAATAAGTTTGCTGAGATATATAAAATTACAAGTTAATTGCTCTTTGAACATTATTATTCCATATATATAGCATCCAGTGTTATGCAACTACTTTCTGTACAAGCATATTCTGATGGGTTATTTGTTTTGTGGTACATTTCAGGTTATGGAGTTGAAAGATAATTAATGCAATAAGTGCTTTGCCATTGTTGCAACTAAAGTAAAAAATACTGAGAAGGATTGTGAACACTTTATACAATGAAAAAAGTTCTTTGAAAGTTATTAGAGTAGTTATAGTTCCATCTCAGGAGAAATACAATGGTTGGTCACATATAAAGAACTGTGTTCTTTTATGCTTTGTACACTATTAGCAATTAATATTACAGTATTATAAAGAATAGCAAGAATATGAAGTGGTGCTATCACTGACATAATAATCTGCTTTTTTCCCACTTATTGGACTTGGATTTGTTTTTAGAAAAACAATAATATTTTTGCAGAACAAAAGATTTCTGTAAGCTTTTGGAACGCAGCTCTGTGTTCTTTCTTGTACTGGTTCTTACCGCTTGCCATATTAATGGTGTAGTTTCAGAGGTGTTGCTTAAGACATAGTGCTGCATTAGATTAAAACCAATAAAACACCTCTCCTTCCCCTTTTTCTTTTTC
The DNA here is from genome assembly GCF_001431845.1 of Calidris pugnax. NCBI lineage: Eukaryota > Metazoa > Chordata > Aves > Charadriiformes > Scolopacidae > Calidris > Calidris pugnax. Next base: position 9,928,841 of record NW_015094506.1, on the reverse strand, counting down.
CCTTGATAAGACCGTAACTGAATGGCCTCAAAAATGAGACTGTATACATTTTGAAATCAGGGAGAGACTAGGAAGTGCTCTTCACATTTCCATTGCAGTGTTAAAACATGCTGATGGATAACATTTTTGCATGATATTAGACTAAGTTATTAAACTATACTAAAAAGGCATAAGGGCGGGCTTCAGTTTTGCAAAGATCTTAAATTGCTTTTCTGGTGAAAATTGTTTTCATAACCAGCTGAATAACCTGAAGACAAACAGGGTATTGGTCAGATGCAGTAGTTATGTTTCTGGCAGCACAGTTAGTCTGCAGCAGTCTTCAAGGACATGAGAGCATAAGTCTGGTTAGTTTGGCTCACAGTTGGCAGATTCACGTGCAGTGATGTATGAAAAAGCCACAATACGCAGATAGCAACAACGACAACATTTGAAAAATGCTGTACTTTTTTTTCAGGTTAGGGCTAGCATTTAAAAATAAAAGGGGGGGGGGGGGAAATCACGGTGAATGAAATGGAGTCACATCTAATTCCTTTCTTGATGAATGGTTTGAGCACAGCTCAAGGTCAAGAGAAGTGTGGCAAAGTTACCACATTTTAAAGAAATGTATATGTGCTGTTAGGGATTTTTGGCTGTCTATGAAATATGGATTGATAGAGAGTCTCGTAGGCTGCACTATATTGTAGCTACACTAGTAGTACAAGTTATTTTAAATTTTTTGTAAAAAAAAAAAAAAAAGCAGGTATAAGATACCTAATGCCAAAATGAGCTGGGGAGGGGCAGGAGTGACACATTACTGAAATTTTGCCCCAGCTGCAGGGTTACAGCAGTCACTATGACATAAAAATGTGGATGACACTGACCACCATGAGAAGCTTGAATAAAATCTAGTGACTAGAACAAATGGTCAGTGCTTTGGCTTGGTTTTATTTTTAATTAAATGAGCACATAGAAGTTTCTGTATAAATGCATTCAAAATGATAGTGCTTTTACTTGATTCTAAAAATTCTTTCAATTTTACTTTTTGCTTTAGATAAAAATAAATGTTCTAAATGTTGATGACTGGTACTTGCCCATTTTTAAATGAACTTGTGATTAGGTCCATAAGGTTTAGTTAGATGATATCACATTAGATACATACCTTCATTGTTTATGGAGTAAATAAGCATTAGATGCAGCCAAATGTGAAGTCCTCGGGGTTATTGTTATCTCTCAAATGTGACTGTGACATGGTGTGGCTGATTCTTGGTGCTTATGTGCTGTGTTCCCTGAAAACCTCCCACTGGTACATCCCACACACAGTGAGTGGTTTTGCTCAGTGCTGGTTGTGACTTTCCCTGTTATCTTCAGATTAAACTCATCCTGACCTAAGTGCTGTGATCTTTACTTGTTTGGGTTTTTTATCTTTCCAGATGCATAAAGTTCCTTTAGCTGAAGCATCTTTTTGAGTGAATTGAGAGTAGAGGACTTTGGAGTAGGACTTTCTGAAAACTCTTTCCCTGATCTGCTTTTTTTCTCTGTTTGGTGATGTGTTTAAATCATCAACTTCAGAAAGTATTTTTTCAGTTCTGTGTTTGGTGTAGGGACTGAAAATGCTAATGGTTTGGTGGCAGCTTCTAGCTGTTGACTTTTAATCCATGAAATTCTGCTGTGAAAGAAGTGTTTCCAGATAGTCCTGGTGGTTTTGTGTCTATTCAAAATTCTTTGGTTCTTCAAGTTTATTTTATGTTCACTTGAGCACTTTCTTTCCTGTAGATGGAGAGGGTGAAGGAGATGGAGCAACAGGGAAAAAGAAGAAGAAGAAGAAAAAGAAGAAAGGACGTAGGTATCAAGCATAAAAATAAAGATAGACTGCATGAATATTTGGTATAAGCGTGTGTAAGTGCTGTTCTTGGCAGTTGGAACAAATTTTTGGGGTGCGGTTTTGGTTCATAGGTGAAGTGTGGCTGAGTTTTCTTCTTTCTGGTATCCCTGAACGCCACATTGAGCATTGGCCAAATAAAGTCATATGAGGGCACTGTGATACATTGCCTTGGTAGAAGCCCAAATTCTAGTACAGGGATCTTAAATAACTTTTGCCATTTAAATTTTATGATTGAAATAAGGTACTTAACACTGAACTTGCTTAAATTATACTCAACAGCTAAGGTCCAGACAGATCCACCTTCTATTCCAATATGCGATCTATTTCCCAGCAACATATTCCCCAAGGGAGAAGAATGTGAATACCCACCAACACAAGATGGGTGAGTGTTTTAAGCTTAAAAAATTAATGCTGTCACCTGGATGTGCTGAATTGCAAAACTGTTAACGTGAAACTAAATAGACAAAGTGAGTTGTAATACGTGTTTTTCTTTTTTTATTTCCCCTAACTGGATCATCTAAGCACTTAATGAATAGAAGTCTTCAGGCCAGAAATGTTCCTCTTTCCCTAACCTTTTAATTAAGGTATAGCCTGTATGAGCGAAATTGCCATGAAGCAGGGGACCTTGAGACCCAGGGGACCAACTGGATTTCAGTAGGCAGCTTGTAAGAAAAATGTGGTCTGAATTACAACTGAGTGAAGGTTTAAAATTTAGAAAGGTGATACACTATTAATGCAGCAGTTTTGGGGGCATCTAGATGTCAACTTTTTATTTATCCATTTTTTGGTAGACATACATCAATCTCAGTGTATGAGATGGTTTAATTAAAAGCTGAAGTGGTGTATTCTGCGCTTTGCTTCTCTTTGTTTGTATAGATATATAGTTACTATAACCTAAACTGTTTTTCTATAATTCATAGTGACATGGGAGTAATACTAAACAAACAGCAGCTTCTAGTGGTTTACTGGAATGGAGATCTGCATCTGTATGTTTTCATAGGATACTACTATTTCCTTATGCTTTGCTGGGATATACCAGCCTGACTGAGTTTCCTGATTTTTTCCTACATGAAGTGTTGTGGAAGGTCTTGTTTTGCTTGTGTGTGTGGTAGGGGCAGAATCAGCTTTAATTGCATGAAAATCTGAATGAAAAGGCCAATTAAAACTTTCCAGGAAATTTTGAATCAAAACTCTGAAAAAATAGGTTAAACCAAAGGGGAGGGGAGTAGATAAATATTTATATTCTGGTCTTATTGTTTAGTTTTCAATTACTTCTTTTTTTCAGAATCAAATTCCTTTGAAATGTTTACTGGTTGTTTAAAGTCAATGCCTGTTTCTCAGAGAGTGTAAGCAATACAGTTAAGAGTCTAGTACGTCCTATAAATTGTGTTCAGATATTCACAGATAATATAGTTTCATTTTTATGAGATTAAAATTTGGTTTGAGGAAGCCTTTTCTTCTAATGACTTCAATTTGATCACAAGGTGTGCTCATATTTATTTATAAATGCCTTCTTTGTGTGCACAATGTTAGCATGCTAATGAAGGACTTTCACAGGGTAGTCATGATAGGCTGATTCACGAGTGATTCTTTCATGCTTAAGAATTAAGTGACTGTATATGCATAAGCCACGTACAGAAAGACATGATTTAAGCAATCCAGGAAATTAGATTATAAACATCTTAAGTATGTTCATAGTTTATTAACAAATGACACACTATTTTTACACCTCTGTTATGCATCCAGCTATTGAGGATTAAATGTTTTATTCTGGGCTTGCTACTATTCATTTGAAATAAAAAAAACCCCACCAAACCCCAACAAAACCAAACCACCTTTTCTAACAGAATTTTTAAGTGAGGCATCTTTTGTCTACCAAGGGTGTTCTGCTATGGAAGAAGAATAAACTCTTCTAAGGACTGTGCAATGGTATCTTTATATAATTTGCTTAAGCAAATATATGCTAAGTTTTGTTCCTAATTTAAATATTTAAATCTTATGATGCTACATTAGCATTTCCTAACATAAGCAGCTACTTAAATTAGTAGCTAACACGAATGTTAGGATATTTCCTATTCTGAATAATAGTTTCATTTTATGTATCGGTGAAGCGTTTTTGTGCCACTTCTCTTATTCATGCTGAGGTCAGTAGGGTTTTGTCTTTGATTTTTTTATTTAAAGAGTTGCACTTCTATTCTTAACTCTTGATGTCACATGCTTTCTAAAGTTATCTGTCGTCAACCTAGAATTGTGTATTTTGTGTGGGAAGTTGAACAAGAAGTGTGTATACTTCAATTTTCAGGGGAAAAAATAGCAGAGAATCAATTGTTACAGACAACACACCAAGAGCTTTGATTTCTTTATGTCTTGGGTATTTAGTTGTGTTTGAAGGCTTCTGTTGAAGACACCTGAATTTGAAATGATGTGACAGGGAGAGCAGAAAAGCTATAAGCAATATTTCATGATACACTGTTGTGTTAAAGTGGTATTAAAGAAATGTTATCCTTGCCTCCTTGTTTCTACCCCTGTGCTGTTAACTGGGTTAAAGTGATCTGGGGGAATTGCTTTCTGGAATTCTTGCCTTTGATCACTAAAATCTGCACAGCATATCTACTTGTGAAAGCTAGGGGCTGTGAACTGGAGTGAAAAGATGGGAAGAAATGGCTTGGAGCAAGAGGTGAACTTCTTGAGCTGATTTGTGTGGTAGCCAGCACATCAGGAGACTGACCTCAGGAAAGCTTGATAGCTCATGTACCTGTCAGAGGACTTGATGTTTGGTGTGAGACCTTTAGCTCATCAATGGACTTTTCATACGTCCTGAAGTGCTTAGGCCAAAGAGGGATTTCATGTCATCACCTTTCCTGAGCTCCCAGGTGGCAGTGGGGCAGCTTTGGCAGCAAAATACTTCAGGTCTGATACAGTATTTTTAAATGTTGGGCCTATTTTGTCCCCCAGTTCTCTTGCATGAAGTGACTATATGCTGAAATACAGTAGGAGAGAGGGAGGATGGCTTCCTGCCAGTTTGCTGGAGTTTGCATTTAAGTCCATGACTAGTGGCAGAGCAGCTGCCCAGACTCTGCCAGCAGCTCCTGCTACCAGAGGGTGTTCCCTGCTGGAATCCAGAACACTCTGAAAAGATCCTCAAGTCCTTCTCCCCACTGTTTTTCTGCAGTACACCTTTTCCATCTTTTTGTGCTGTGACTGGCAGCAGTCCCATTTCCAAGCACAGTAGGGGGGCTTAGGTGTTGCAACCTGTTGTTTTTTTGTTTTGTTTTTTGGTTTTTTTCCCCTAGTGGAATTTACCAGGGTTAAGGCAAATTCTAACAGTAGTATGCATGATACTTCCTATTGAAGTAGGAAAACTGCTCAGAAAAGTAAATGTGGGATTTCTCCTTTGTACTTCTGTTACTTTATCTGAAAAGGAGCAGGAAGTTCAAGGGAAGCAAGCAGAAGGGTCTCAAAATATGTGGATCCTGTGGTCATAGTGAGAAAAATTGTATGGAATAGCCTGTTACCCTTCTTTGCCATTTCAACTCTGCTTTAGGATTGCAGGCCTCTTAATGCTATATAAATGCTCAGTTCAAAATGCAGCAAAATTGCAGGGCATAATATCTTGGCTCACTCATACCTGTTTTTTGGCTGTGAAGGAAACTTAGAACAGAGCCAAGTTACATGTCTCACAAACAGGTAAGTAGCCATGCTTTTGCATTTCAAAAAGTAATCATTTAACTCTGTGTGTTCTGTTGTTGGCTTAGAGTCAGCTCATGTGCATAAAGATAAAAGTTAATTTCTAGAGTGGGAAACTTTGGTGTAGTTCAACATCTTTGGTCCATCTCGTCTATGATCCCTTTTCTTTTATGACCCAGCTGCCAGGATGTGCAGCCATGCATTGTTTCTAGTAGTGTATTTGTCCTGCTTAGCATGTGTGGAGTTAGGACTTTGGGTTATGACTTTTTTGCATCATTACAGGGCTCCAGTTTCACCATTTGAAGGGTGTCACTACCTTGTAGTCAAAAGAGTAGCCTCAGTTAAGTTCTGACAGTTGCTGGAGTGCTTAAATTACCTTTTTGTTTGTTTGCTTTCTTGGAACCTTTGTTGTATGGTTTCTTGCATAAAAAAAAAATATATTCAAAACTAATCTTATATTTAGTCTTATATTGAAAATTATTCTTGGGGTTTTTTTTCCTGTGAACTTACCAAAGAGCCAAAATGAGTGGTGTTCTCCTGGAACAAATGTTAATTGACCATCCAGCAAACTTAGAAAGTAACTTTGTGGCATGTGTCATAGTTAATATACACTGCATTAGGTGTTATTACCTAAATATTCTGAGGCTGAGCAAAAGTAATACTGGAACTGCAAGCTTTTAAATTTTGGAGGAGTCAGTAAAAGTTTCTGGGCTAAGTACCTGTACTACAGTGCTGAGATTCGTCTACATACAGGAAGAGCGCTGTTTGAATGAATAAGATTGTGCAAATAATAAACTTTTTGTATGAGCAGAGCATGTTGCAGAGATTTGCCCTGCTAAACTCAAGGTAGAATTGCAGGTGCTGGTAAGAATTTTATATGCCCATTCGGTCTTTTTGAAAAGAATCATAAATCTTTCAAGCATACTGCTTCTCTGGGCTTATAGGAGGATTTGAAAATGTGAAGGGAATAATATTGTCCATGGTCTAACTGGGTTTAATTTCTATGTATAGAATTTTTTCTATGTTTTTTTCTTTTTCTGCAATGTTACTGCGTTTCAAGGGTGCCAATCTGTGGTGCTGACAGATACTTATATGCTACGCTTATTTTGAAACCTTTATAAATCAGGATCTTTTCTGTTGTACAGGGAAGTGTAAACCTGACTGGTTAATAAACGCTTTGCAGGCTGTAGACAGAAATTGTGATGACTCCTGTAATTATAGTAACTTTTCATGACAGACTTTCTTTATTTTGAAGGCGAACTGCTGCTTGGAGAACAACTAGTGAAGAAAAGAAAGCACTAGACCAAGCCAGCGAGGAAATCTGGAATGATTTTCGGGAGGCTGCAGAGGCACACAGACAAGTGAGGAAATATGTTATGAGCTGGATAAAACCTGGAATGACAATGATAGAAATCTGGTGAGGACACAGATCTTCTCAAAGACCTCTGCTGTAGATTTTTCTTCTTTCTCCAGAGGGGGGGAAGGATTTAGTCTCAACTTTCTGTTCTTAATTCACTGTGTCACGAGTGTTGGGGGGATTTTCTGTTTGATGTATGCAACCACTATCCCCAATTATTTCCTTTAAGTCTCCTCTTCTAACATATTCTTAGCTTATGCAACTTTACAAGGCGGGGATTACACTGAATTTCAAACTATGCTTTCAGTTACGTTCGCTTATTTTGAGCACATGCTTGATTTTAATGTTCAATGCTCTGGCTACTCTTGCACATAAGTTCTGCAGCGGTGCTGAGAGAAGCAGCAGTAGCAGTAGTAAACATCCTGGCTTTTGCCAGAATTGGCAGTGAAATGCTGTGTGGAGGAGCAGTGCAGGTGCAGTCTGCGGCTGGGAGTGGATGAAGAGAGAGACAAACAGCGTGGCTGTGTACTCAGTCCGGGGCAGGAAGATTTTGTCTATATTTAGTCTTCACAGGCTGATGTTTCTGGAGAAACACAGTATTTGTGTTCTTCTCAGTTCATAAGAAATAACCAAGCAGATGGATTAAGATAAACATGAGTTTGATTAAGGTAAAGTTTAAAGAAAAAATTAGACTGGGTGGATTCTCTAGACTCTTCCAACTATTCCTTTTTCTGTCCTTCAGTTTATCTAGAGTGAATGTCAAAGTACTGCACTGATCCAGGACAGTTTAGCTTCCAAAATCAGGTGCTCTCAGCCTGGTGTGACTGAGGACTATGCTGACAAGAGTAGGATAGTAAGGAAGCTAATCAGAGCTGATCCTCAAGGTAACTGTGTGAGGATAACAGAAAGAAATAATATACCATCAGGGAAGTGGAAGAAAGCTGCCTAAATCACTAGTCTGGCTGAAACAAATCTGTCATAGTGAGTTATACAGTTTTACTGTTATAAGCAATAATTTTCTCAAAACATGACTTTTCTTCCTGAAGTACCTCAGGCTACGGGGACTTGCCTGTTAAAATTAGCTCTCTTTTTCCAGATTGCCCAGAGTGAATAGCTTTCTTAAATAAAATCAGAGTTTGGTGCACTGATGTGAGCTGCAGTTTACATCATTCACTGCCATTACAGGAGTATGCACTGATGACGTGTATCTGTAGCTTTCCAGTACCTAACAGCTTGAGAGTAGACAAAAAACAAGAGCAAATGCTAGTCTCAAGGTTTTACTTTATCACAGTTATTGCTTAAATTTTAAAAATACATATATAGTCCTTCTTTAATTAGACATTTTTTTAATAAATGAGAGAACTATACTATTGCCTTTTTTCTCTTTTCTTTTTTTTCTTCCTTTTAAATCACAGTAATTGCAAATAATGCATTTAATTTGCCTAAACTTTAGTTGTATAACCTCTGCTGCTGAGGAAGAATGGGTTAAACATAGCTTGTAAAGGATGGATATTTAAAATTTAAAGTAAAAACACTAGCTAAGTACTCAATTTTGCCTAAGAAAGGGTAGAAGAAACAACACCAAGAACCAAAGATCATTATGTTGCACTTAACCTTTTCCAATCTAGGGTCTCCTTCTAATTAGCGTACAAATAGTTTAAGATTTCAAATTAAAACATTTCCTTGAATATTTTTCTGAGGTTTTGTTCTTGCATTGATTGATTTGAAGTCATCATAAGAAATATTAATCAAAAGTTAATGTTCTTTTTTTTTTTCCTCTCCCTTCCCTCTGCCTTTTAGCGAAAAACTAGAAGACTGCTCCCGGAAACTGATAAAGGAAAATGGCTTAAATGCAGGTCTTGCATTTCCTACCGGGTGTTCTCTGAATAACTGTGCTGCCCACTACACTCCCAATGCTGGAGATCCAACAGTCCTGCAGTACGATGATATTTGCAAAATAGATTTTGGGACGCATATTAGTGGTTAGTTTTCATTTATTAATTAAAACTTAGAACATTCTTCAGTGCAAAGACTATGTTGCTAATTAACTTCTGCTGATTTCAGGTCGTATTATTGACTGTGCTTTTACAGTCACATTCAATCCAAAATATGACAGATTATTACAAGCCGTAAAGGATGCCACAAATACTGGAATAAAGGTATGGTCATTATGCAAGTCATTTATCAAGTCTTTTACAGTAAACTTTGCAGTTGTTTTTCATTTAGCTTGTGCTTTATTTTCAGTGTGCTGGAATAGATGTACGTCTGTGTGATGTGGGGGAGGCCATTCAAGAAGTGATGGAGTCTTACGAGGTTGAAATCGATGGCAAAACATACCAAGGCAAGTTCTTCTCTTTATATAAAAATAGTTGTTCTTAGAGTATGTATCTTTGTACAAACATTGATTTATTAGTATGACATTGAAAAGACCTCTGTACTAGAAGTATAGTACAAGTGACTTGCATAAAAATACCTGTTTCTGGCTTGCTTGACAATCCTCTGGAAGAATGCTCTTGGCTTGTTCTTCCAGGTATTTTATCTTTAACAGATAAGATGAAGACTAATCAACGTTTCAAAGTATACAAATGATTTGATACCTGCTGTTTGACTTATTAATAACTTTTGGTACTGATGGAGTTGCTGATCTTTAATGAAGAAGTTTTGATACAGCGTACAAAATTGTATATATTTATAGACACAAAACTGTGTGTTGTCTGGAATTTGTACAAGATGCGTGGATGGTTCTGTATTTAGTTCCTCTGCAATATGTTGAGTCACTATTGTACTTCCAGTGTGGGCTAACAAACGAAATAGCCTTAAAGGGTTTAACATTTATTAGGAAATTGCCTGTAATATTAATGTTTTCTTCAAAAGTGAAACCAATTCGCAATTTGAATGGACACTCGATTGGGCCATATAGGATACATGCTGGGAAAACGGTGCCCATTGTGAAAGGAGGAGAAGCCACAAGAATGGAGGTAAATGGAGTTCTTAAATCTTTCTGTTAAGTTTCCCCAACTGTCACTGCAAGACTAGTATTTCCTGGGCACTCTAACGTGTAGTATTTGCGAACCTGGTAGCTAACTGCAGCAGAGGAAAAACTTTGCTGAACACTTTGTAGTGTTCTGGTAAAGGGATGATCACTCTTGTTTCATCTCGGTGGCTTCTCCGTTTAGCCCTGGAGCGTTCTGCTGTCTAACACTTTCTGAAATTGAAGCCACCAAACAATAAAATAAAATATTCTCATTGTGCACACGTTATTAAATGCAGTGTTGGAATGCTGCACTTAAGAGCAGGGAAAAGGACGGGAATTCAGAATTTGGGGTGAACTTGAGGGGACCAGAATTTTCCCCGAAAGGTGTTAGGGCTTGCCAGTCGTTCACACTTCCCTTGTTTGTTCCCTCTGTAAATAAAAAGACAAAATAACAATCGTCTCTTGCTCCGGGAATTCTTGAAAAATACTTCTGTAGTGTCGAAGCTTTGGATGATTTTCTGCAAGTACAATTAGATATGGGATCTTTCTTGAAAAGCTTCCAGTGCAGTTTTTCTTTCAAGATACAAAACAATTAAGCATATTTCTAATTAATGTGAGAGGCTACATGAAAGATGATGTTCGAATAGCGTTTTGGAGCAGGGGAAGAGGAATTGGCTGTACATCATCTGGCAAACGTTACCAATCGGAAAGGCAGTATTAAAATATGTAACCTGAGATTTAGCCGCCACCATTTTGATGTAAGCCTGTGTGCTAACAGGATAAGTAGGCTTATTTAAAAGATTGGTAATGAGATAAGAAGCTTTTAATTTCATTCTAAGCCAGATCACTGCTCAGCAATGATCACTAGTAAGCCTATCAAAGTAAATAAGACACCTAAGAACTGAATAGGGACAGGTATGGTCTGGACAGCATCGTTTCTTGAAGCAGCCTCACTAACATCACCCAAAACTTGTGTCATAATTATTGCTCACCTTGTTAATGATGTGAGCAAAAAGACAAAGTTTGAACTAACATCTTACGTAGAGGAGTGTGCAAAGGGATTAGAGAATATTGAAAAAGGAAGGTAGAGAAAGCTTGTGTGCCCTTATTCTAGCCTAGTGAATGGTTGGGTCTTGTGTATCATCCATCATCAGTATATTACTAGTATAAGTGTTCTTTAAGCAAATCTTACTTGGAGATTTCAGAGCTTTGAGATTTGTTTTAATTGAATATCCAGACACTGGGGAGAAGGCACTTTTTAATTTCCTCAGCTTCTGTAGGTTACTCAGGACACAATCCTACATCGTTAAAGGACAGTGAGTTTTGCCAATGAAGAATGTGGAGCGTAGCCAAGCTCTTACTGTACTGTGCTAATTATAGTATCAAACTGCAACCCAATGAGTTTTTTGTGACAGAGAAATAGAGCTTCTGATCCTTATTCTGAAAAAGTGGGCGTAAAGTGCTTCTTTTTTTTCTTTTGTGGCATCATGTGGGAGTAGTTGTGAGTTTGTGTTTTGGTGATTATTCAGGGGTATCTTATTTAAGAGTTTTTGTCTTGAATTGGAAGCCTGTGTTACCGCTTTCCACACGGCTGCTTATTTTTTGGTCATGACTTTCAAAGTATCTTAATAAACGGAAAAACCCAGCTCCGGCTGTCCAGTAATGTTTGCCTGATCTTGTGAAGTCCCTTTCACAGCCCTACCGTTAAGGGTACGTGACTGCACTTGGCAGAAATGAGTTTATATAATGGCATTTCAGTATGTTCTTGGCTAGAGTTTTGATAATGCCCTTGCAGATATATATCACCTTCAGATCTTGAAGAAATTCATCTTGAGGAGTGGAAATGAGCAGGTTAAGGGTTTATACTAGCAGCTGTTACCAGAAAATTCTTGCAGAAATTGAGGAGAAAGTTCTTCAGTGCAGTAAGTCTCTGTAATCACCATCTATTTGCCATGTCTCAATTCTACGTTTCCTAGGACTTCTGTCTGAATAGCAAAGGAGAATTGCTTCCAGTTAGCAAATGCTTTGCAGCAGAATGTAGTTTCTTAGTTATGTTGGATGTATACTTTGTCAATGTTTTAACTGCAGTGACTTTGAGAAGTTGTGACTAGAAACATGCTGATGTTTATGGCTTGAAACAAAGTGGTACTAACATAACTAGCTGATGTTTTGGAAATGTCTGTAACTTTACTGTGTGAAATCTCCATACTGAATTTTTCTCTACATTGACTTGGTGATTGAATCTATTCACATTTAATTTACCTGTATTCAAAAGTTGTTATACTGAGATCATTATATCAGAATGGCCTAATGACAGTTATTTTCATATTGCAATATGAAATTCTTTTTTTTCTCTCCTTAGGAAGGTGAAGTATATGCTATAGAAACCTTCGGTAGCACAGGAAAAGGTGTTGTTCATGATGATATGGAGTGTTCTCATTATATGAAGAACTTTGATGTTGGGCATGTGCCAATAAGGTTGGATTTTTTGTTGGTTTTTGTTGGTATATTGCGCTAGAGCTCCCACCCTCGTAGCATTCAAATTTGATACAGTGCATGTTCTTCACTAATTAATAAGGCTGTCAGAGGACTCAAACAGTGGTGTTAGCAATGTTCCTGTTATGAAATATGCTCTGATTGGAATGCTTCCATATTCTTCCAGATACATAAGAATCTGCAAATGGAGAAAATGATTGTGTCTTCAGAAATCTAGATTGTTTTAACTTCCAATCATTAGTAATTTTTTATAATTAATAATATAAAGATTGTGTTTGTATATTAGTCTGTATATTAAATGCATATATTTGGTTTTTTAAAATCAACATTTGTATTATGGTTTTGTGCCACAATCTTTGTCTTAGTGTTGTTCCCAGAATATAGCAAGCTATTCATGTCATCCGTTTGGTTTGTATGGATACTTTGTGGTTTTTAAGTTCTTGTTTCAGTGTATTGCTATAAGATGAAATAGCTTATTAATTTGCATGTTTCACTGGGATTTTGTTATTTGCCAGAGTGTGATGTATTTTTGGAAGTGAAGGCTGTTATGGTTAGAAACATAGCAGTCAGACATGCTTTTCCAGATTGTTCTATGGAGACAAAATAGAACTATCTAGTAATATCAAAAAGGCATTGGGGGGGAAGGAGAATTAATCTAAGAGTGGGAAAGGAACTGCCTATGTTTGGAAATAAGCTTATTTCTTAGCACATCTATAAATCTCTACTTTTTATTCCTATATATCGTAAGAAGTATGAAAAAAAAGCTTACTGAGTAGTTAACTTCAGAAGTTAAACTTCAGAGTTTTAAACCACCAAGCTTATACCTAAATTAGTTACGATTATTAACCTCTTTGGATCAAGAAGAATTCTGGTTTTCTTTCTAAAATGAATCCTCTTTATTATTTAAGAGAATGGTTCCCGTCACTGTGGTTTTAGTTTTCCTTGGGTAGTTAAATACAGATATGTTCACAACCTAACTTTCCGTATTTGAAATGGATTGCCAGTGTGTTTGGCAGCATTCAGATTTGTTTTAAAGAGTATCTTAGTGCAGGAGGAAAATGCACTTTGTTTTCTGAGTGGAAAACCTGGTTGATGTAGAAAGTCATCTCAAGACTGGGCAATCTTAAAATACATTGAAATCTAACCCTTTTCTTCATAGGCGTGGTTTATTTCTGTAGCGAATGCTTGCTGGTGATACCTCTTTCTTCTCAAACGTGTTCTTTTTTTTTCTTCTTCAGGCTTCCAAGAGCAAAACACTTGCTGAATGTTATCAATGAAAACTTTGGTACTCTTGCCTTCTGCCGCAGATGGCTGGATCGCCTGGGGGAGAGTAAATACCTAATGGCATTGAAGAACCTCTGCGACCTGGGGATAGTGGATCCGTATCCTCCCCTGTGCGACATTAAAGGCTCCTACACGGCCCAGTTTGAGCACACTATACTGCTGCGCCCCACCTGCAAGGAGGTTGTCAGCAGAGGAGATGACTACTAAACTCAAAGCCACCTCAGCACCTTTATACTCTCTAGGCTTTGTCGGAACATACTATACCAGAATTAATTTGCAACACGTTGTCTGTTTTAACAGTGGACTGATGTAATACTTTCCATATTTGGAAAGGAAGGAATTTAATCAAAGGCAAGTCTTCTAATGTAACTAACCAAGGAAAAAAAAAAAAAAAGCTTTCAGGCCTTTAGAAATATTTCAAAAGTTACTTATTTTTTTTCTGTTCAGGGAAATATGTGCTATAAAGCTCAATTTTTAGTTTGGAATGAGTTATACATTTTGTTTTGAACATTTATGATAAAAGATGCTTTTCAAATATTTATATTACCATATTCCTACTTGAATGCTTTGAATGACTACACCTGATTTCTGCGCCCAAGTCCTCTATGATATTGCCTTTTAAACTTCCTGGAATCCATTTTGTAAAAAATAAAGACAAATTTTCAGATCTAAAAATATATTTACTTTTTAGAAGTCTGGTTATGATTCTGGTCAGGAGTCTGCTGGGAAACCGCTCTATTAAATATTTTACAAACTTGATTTGCCATTTCTTGTCTTGAAACTGGACCTGTCTTACCCTTTATATGACACTTTGCCTTTTAGTGCTTACTTAAATAGTCTTGTCAGTGCTGGGATGCAGGGCAAGAAGTCATCGACACTTTGCGGGACAGAATGTGACTTGAGTAGAGGTGCAAAGAGATGGTTGGTGTGATTTGAGAGTGCCAGGCTTTGGTTTAGATTTTAGCTGTATTTGGAATATGTCAAATCCATCTCGTGGCCTCTCTTGCTGTTATCAGCAACATGCAACTTTGGGCTGAATTTTAGTATGTATATCCCCACAGATTCTTTGCCGTTGGCGTGCCTTTTTGCTTGGAGTGAAATTTTGCTTCGTGTGATCCCTGGTCTCCTTTAAGTACATATTAGATTGGACAAGCTGTGGGGACAATTAAAACCTTAATTTATTTTGGAGTGTTGAAAGTTCTTCCATACAGGCAAACTAATCTGGAATATTTGATGTTTTCTTGACATAAGTGGTCATTATCTGCCTTCCCACTGCAGCAAATCTGATTCGTAAAGGTGAATTAAATCTCATGGCTCTTCAGGCCCAGGTGCTGTATGTCTTCCAGTGCTGTGCCTAGATATATATATATATATGTGTGTGTGTGTGTGTGTGTATATATATATGCATGACTTGCATATTAAAATTCTATGTAGTTAACTGGTAACACAAACAACAGCGTATTTAATAGGTCAGTAACGGTGCCTTAAAGTGCTTAGGAAATGGAGATACTTCACCTGCTCCTTTATAGTGCCAGCCTGTGTTTATTTCTAGAGGAGTTCATACTCATTTAGAAATACCAGTTCTTTCCTCCTCTGCCTTTGGATAAAAGCTGCAGTTTGTCCTTTAAAACGCCGGTGTGTGAACTGCAGTTTAGAGGGGGGCAGTGTCACATGCTGCCTTAAAAGTATTAAACATCAGTGAGTTTTTTCCTGTTTGTAAGTATTATTTAATCTTGTTGCTGCTTCTAGAAATGGCTGAAATGGGATACTGATGTGTATTCCCGTTGTTGCTGTTTGGGAGTCTTGGCATCCCAGCAATGAATGTTAAGTAATTTATGCAGCTGTGTGGGCATGTGTCTCTCAGCTTCCAAACAAACAGTAGCTGGTGTACGTGCCTGGGCATTGCAAAGGAAGAACTGGCATTTGAAAGGATCTGGGATGAACGGGGCAGAGTTAATGGTTTCCAGCTCACCCTATTTTGGTAGCAAGCCCGGTTACTACAAATACTGCCAGAAACAAGTAAGACAAATCTGCTTTGGGTCTCAGCCTCTTACCCACTAATTCCAGACTTTGCTTTCTAGAAAGGTAGTCTGTTGGTAGCTCAGTGGCATTCCATACTGTTCCTACAGCCTCAGGATTTTTTAATCTTCCTGATAGTTACTTCAGGAACATTTAATTTTACGGATCAATGATTTGTTTTCCTCCCTTTGTCTTTTGTTTTACCTGAACAAAATAGGAAGATCCAGAAAAGTAGAGCTACTTTGGACTATAGCCTGTTCTCTTAACTTCTTAACTTCCTGGCTGTGTGCTAATTCACATACGGAAGCTGACAATCATGCATAGCAAATAGTAGAGGAAATGCCTCAGAAAAATACTTTGAGAATGTGATGATCATTTGCTGCCATTAGATTTAATTGGGATTATCTGGATACCTGCTGCTTGTGCTACTGACCATCCTGCTGACCATTTACACCTGTCAGTCTGGAAGATAAGCCCTATTTCTACAACTTCCTTACATTTAAAAAAAAAAAAGAAATTCCTCTGCTGCTTTCATGCTTTTTAGGTCGCCCATTCCTGTTGCTGGAAGTGTAGTTATCAAGTCCCGGCCACGCTGTCTGATAACTGGACTGTACTGTCTTGTCACTTGACACAATCAAAAGTTTATCAAAGACTTTTGACCCAGATACTGAAGTCTGTCTTTCTCAAAGGTCTAGAAGATGGGGATTGTCTTGTTTCTCGAGTATGTGCAGCACCAAAAAATGGCGATAGTTTTTGTAGAGAATACAGTTACTAGAGGTGCCAAAGTAGAGAGTTCAGAACCTACTTTGTAGGATTTTTTTGTTCATGCAGACCATGAGACACACATGTCATTAGAGAATGTACAGCAGGACCTCATGATCTGTGCTCTTGATGAAGGTGTGGCCTAAGATTTTCCAAACCAGGGGACTAATTTTAGACTCTCAGATGCGGGGTTTGAGTTTGGGTTGTTTTTTTTTTTTTTTCCTTGCTGTTTGATCGCCTGAATAACTCTTCAAACTCAAATAAGTGTTCTGTTAATTCCATGTGCTAGTTTTCTGACTGTAAAATAGCAAATTGTCTCATGTTTACCTGTGCTCGCAGCAGGCACCGTGAGTTTGCTTTCCCAAGTTGTTCAACTGTTTAAATCCTGGCCCCTCTGCCCACACGAAAGGAGCAGGATGAGGCAGAAACTTTTAACTGTAGCTTGCAAACGTGAAATGAGCTTGACTTTGTCCCAAGCCAGAAAAGGTCTATTGTGTTAGAATTTAGGTGAAAGCCTCCAGCAGTTGCCAAGAAAGCAGTGCGTTGGGCAGCATGGCCCGGGTCTGGAGCTGGGCACAGGACCACGCAGCACCCCAGGCCTGGGGTGAATGTATGGGATGTGGAGAAGGGGGCTGGTGGATGCAAAGGCTGCCAGCCAGCAAGCGGGAGGCTTGAGTGGAGGGATGGGTTTGGTCGTCTTTGTTTTTCAAAGCTCCTGCAGCGTGGGAGGGTGCTTTGTAGAATATAAAAAATATTGTTAAAACTACAGGGGCTTTCCAGCTAAAGGCCAGGTTCTGCTGCTTGTGCTTGAATCAAAGAGGTAGCAGCATTCAGAGTCACAGGGCTCCTGTTTGTAGCTATTTTTCCGCTTGTGTATTCTTGGTAGATTTCCTTGGGAGTTTTGCACTTGACATTTTGGCTTTAAAATACCACCTTACTAGAAAGAGCAGGGTTTTCCCTTTTCAGTGGAAGATTTTATGAAAAATGGAAATAAACTTGGTGCTAAGAAGTGACTGTAAGGTGTATCCCTAGGGACTTTTACTTTTCTGCTTCAGGCTCTTGACTGTGAAATAAGTAAGTTCTACCTTTGTGGAAGCTGCTGTGGAACAGCCTGGCTGCCAAGGGAGCAGGCGTTTTAAGGGTGAGTATAATTAACTTTTCAAGGAGGAGGCTAAAACAGGGCATCGAGGGAGGGAGGTGAAGTTGCTGTTACAGTGAGAAAGCTGCTATTGTGTCTTCCAACTTCCAGTTACTTTCAGTGTATTAAAATAATATCCGTATAGCATTAAAAGTTCAAAACCAGGGTAAGATGGTATCACAGAAACTTAATGATGTAATAATACGTGAACATGACTGGAATTTGTTAATCTGATTTCTACAGGTGGTGGTTGGAGGTAAAACAACTTTGCCAAGTCCTACTTCTTTCAAATGTTTTTCTTACAGGAAGGAAGAAGAGAATTAGGCTTTTTATGGTTAATAATTTGCTGGGATTTTGCACTTCCAGCTTGTTGGTACTTGGCATTCCTTGGTACATCAGCTGCCCATGAGCAAAGGCAGGCAGTGTATTTCCTTAAGTCCATTCAGAAAATAATGTTTCTGCCAACTGGTTTTATGAAGGTGTGTTTAGGGATAAAGACAATGT
This sequence comes from Calidris pugnax, assembly GCF_001431845.1. Lineage (NCBI taxonomy): Eukaryota > Metazoa > Chordata > Aves > Charadriiformes > Scolopacidae > Calidris > Calidris pugnax. Next base: position 9,910,759 of record NW_015094506.1, on the reverse strand, counting down.
AATGTGAGAACAGCACCATGGAATTTTTTTCAATAGTATGTCTTTTTCTCCATGGAGTCAGTTCTATTTTTATAAACTGAAATGTTTGAGTACTTTTAAAGCAAATGAAAAAAAATAAGACAACTGTGCTGTGATTCACTCAGGATTTTTGATTTGTGGTGTTGTCATGACAAGTCACCCAACTCTTGTAACTAAGGCTAAAAGTCGGAGATTTTTACTTTTGCTTTTGTACTGATGCTGACTTCCCTCTTGTTTTGCAAAGCTGCAGTACTTTACACAGGTTGGTTGGGTTTTTTTTAGACTAGTCAGCAGTTGAGATGAAGAGGAAGCTTTTTGCCTGGCTGTTTCAGGGCTTTAGGTGTCTGCTTCCCCAGTTTTTGAAGGTAACAGTTTTTCTCAGTAAGGCCAAATCTCTGAATCCCTTGAAGTGGGGAGAGCTGTACAGAAGCCTTGGTTACCACTAGATAAAAGTGAAGACACATAATCTGTCTGGATGAATGTATCTGTTACCATCTGGCACTGGAAAATGGTTTTATTTTTCAGTTTAAGAAAAATACTTTTGACCTGCCTGATGTGTCAGTTGTGCTCAGCCAGTTTGCAGATGACACAAAGTGAGGAGAAGAGACTGGTGGGCCAGCTGGGGGCACTGCCACCCAGAGGGAGTGAGACAGAGACAGGCTGGGGACAGGGGTCAACAGGAACCTCATGAACTTCAACTAAAGGGAAATGCCGAGTCCTGCACCTGGGCAGGAATAACCCCGGGCACCAGTACAGGCTGGGAAGCAGTCTTCAGGGATGCATTAGGCAGCCCTTGTGAGACACAGCGGGAGGGCTGGGTCCAGTACTGCCTTTCCCAGTACAAGGTACAGACTTACTGGAGTGACTCCAGCAAAGGGCCAGGACGATAACAGAAGGGCTTGTAGCATCTGACACATGAGGAGAGGCTGAGGGAGCTGGGGGCGTTCAGCCTGGAGAAGGTAAAGCTCAAGGGGATACTATCTATGTATCTAAATATCTGATGGGGGGAGTAAGGAAGATGGAGCCAGGCTCTTCTCAGTGGTGCCCAGTGACAGGACAAGAGGAAACGGGCACAAACTGAAAGACAGGAGGGTCCACTGAGACAGAAGAAGAAAGTGTTTGTATTGTGAGGCTGGCATAGCACTGGCACAGGCTGCCTGCAGAGGTTGTGGTGTCTCCATCTTTGGTGCTATTGAAAACCTGACTGCCCACAGCCCTGAGCAACCTGCTCCAGTTGACCCTGTTTTGAGCAGAGCTGGACTCTACAATCTCCAGAGGCCCCTTTTGCTCTCAGCACTCTCCTCAAAGGTATGCCATAGCACAAGTCATCTCACAAATGCATATAAAACTCTAATTACTGGAAATGTTTCTGTCTTGAGTGACAGTCCATGTGTGTTCACCCTGTGGTTGGCTGGTAAATTACTACTTTCGGAGTGTTACCCTGTGTGTGAGGGGGTCCTGAACCTTTCATTAACAGTAATTGCTGCACAATGACTTCTCCGAGTTCCTACAAGCACTGATTGTGCAAGGAGAGGAAGTTCAGCAAGGGCAGAATGTGGAGCTCTGGGTGATCAGGTAGCAGGTATCTGGGCTGGAGCAAGGTAGCAGCAGAGCAGCTCCTTCAACCTGAACCTGTTTTTCTGAATGTAGATTGCAATGAAAGTGGAGAGTAGAGGGAGACAGAGGTTATGGCTTTATGAGATGCTTTTACGTGATTAGTCTTTCAGGCAAAGAACTTGGAACTCTGGAACCATCATCAGCTGGGTTTTGCTTGGGTCTCTTCTGTTGTAACAGACTTGTCCTCACCAGATGGAACAGCGGAAAAGGAAAGTATTTGAAGACTGCATGGCCATAACAAGTAGATTTGTTAGATCATCTCACTTCAGCAGGTGGCCCTTGGCTTAAAAAAACCCACCCAAACAAAACAAGGACTAAACTGCTTTTGCTCACTTAATTAGGATGAGCGCAAGGCAAATGAAGTTTGGGATCTGAGGGCACTATGTGCTCACTATAATGTGGCATCTTTCAGAAACACAGAAGTTATAGGAAATAAGTCAGGAATAAAAGGAGCTGTTAAATCAGTGACAGATGGCTAAAATAGTCTTATAGTTAATGCCTTAACCCATGTTAGACAAAGTTTTAAAATAATTAAAATAAAATATTGTCATGATAATGTAGGAACTAATTCCAGTATACACGTGGTTTTCTGTCCATTTATTGAGGTATAAACTTTGCAGAAGATGAGGTAACAATTTGCATAAGACTTATGCAAAATAACTTCACAATTAAAATTTACTTGGCATCAACTACAATATGTGGAGACTGATAATTCCTGCTTGTTAGATCCTCCTCAATGCACAGTTCTGTTATCGCTAGTGGCGGGGACCGTGGAGAAGGTCCAGCAGCTGGAGGTAAGGAAACCAGGCAGATTGAAACATGCTTTCATACAAGTTTTACAGCTTCTTTTCAGTGGTTTATGTTAGAGATTACTGAAACAGATGACACCAGCTACGATTTAAGTTTGCCCAATGCAAGTAAGGGGGTGCTAATGTTCTTTCTTGTAGCAATGACAGTGGGGTGGGTGAGTGTGTTTTTGTTAAGGGGCTGTATTTTAAGAAAGCTTTTTAAGTTTTGGAATAAAAAGCCCCACATTGTCAAAGTTAGTACTTTGAATTTGGCACTTGAGTTTTAAGTTGTCAGACTTGTTAAGGCTAAAACATGGAAGTCTTGGTAAAGAGAGTCTTGTGTTTTTATACACTCCTCTTACATACTTGCAAGTACATGCTCCACTTGCTCCATTTCAGATTGTAAGAAATTCTATCAATGTATCTTTAGTGTAGCTCCCTTGAAGCTTGCAAAATAATTTCACTTTAGTCGTGAAGAATATACAGAAAGTTTCCTACAAGAACTTCTGTTGCTATTTGACATGTAAAACATTCCTTGCTGGTGAATGTTAATATTCTAAGACCTAGTAGCAATTCTTGCAGACAGTAAGAATCATGATATCATTAAAACTATACTATAAAATGTACAGAAGCATATATAGAAAATTAACCAGAGAAACATCAGTTGCCCATCGAAAGTCATTTTTCTAAACCAATTCAAAAAGATTATCAAAATACAAAACCAGCTTTAAAAAACAGCCTGAGGTAAGAGTTAAATGCAAATAGCAATCTTTTTCTTAAAAAAATAGCTGTATTGAAATTCTAGGTTACTTACTGTCAATAAAAACTTTTACTAACAATTGTAAAGAGTACTTTAACTAATACAAAAGTATATAAACATTGTACACTGATTCAAAGTAAAAAAAGTACAATACTGTACTTTTCATTTAAAAATATATAGTTATGACAATTCAAACTTTTACCACACGCAGTTAACTGGCTTTGGATTAGCTGCTACTGTCGTCCATGGAACAGTCAGCTAATTTTGTGTGCTCCTGACTTTCAGCTGTGCTGGGACATGGTATTTTGCCACGTCCGTTTGCCTGAGTAAGTCGTTGGCTGTAAAACAAAATGTAAGCTTGAGCCCTGCATACTTCTTCCATAGTGCACATGTTGAGTTTTGAATCATTGCAGTGTACCCAAAATCCTGCAGTGAAGAAATAAACACAAAAAAGAGTTATCAGGACGCTGATTTGAGGTAATTGCATTGTATTTAATAATTAATTACTGAGTCTTATTTAACAAGTTGTGTAGAAATTCTATACTATTTCAGTTGATCTACTATATTTGCCTCTACATTTTAAAACCCCACCTTAGTTTTTTGTCATGGTTTAGCCCCAAGTGGCAACCAGGACCATGCAGCCGTTCATTCACTCTGTCCCTCACAGTGGGATGGGGGAGAATTGGGAAAAAAGGAAACCTCATGGGTTGAGATAAAGACAGTTTAACAGAAGAATAATGGAAGAGAAGATACTAACAGTAATAAAAACAATAAAAGAATATACAAAATGAGTGATGCAATACTGCCCAATGATCAATTGCCCAGCTGGTCCCAAGCAGCGACTGGTGATCCCTGCCTGCTGGCCAACCCCAATTTATACACTGAGCATGACATCTATGGTATGGAATACTCCTTTGGCCAGCTTGTCCTGTCTATACTCCCTCTCAGCTTCTATGGGAAGCTGAAAAGGTCGTTGACTTAATCTAAGCATTACCTAGCAAGGACTAAAACAGTATGTTACCAACATTATTCTGATACTAAATCCAAAATACAACATCTACTAGGAAGAAAGATAACTCTATCCCAGCTGAAACCAGGATACTTCCTCAGATTTCGAAGACCTTACAGACATGTTCTATCTGTAAAGTCTCATAAATTGTTCAATACAATTTTTGTATTGAACAAGCCAATACAAAACTCTAACTGTTTTGGTCTGCAGAACTGCAATTCTCACTCCAGGCAATTCCCTTCTGCGTTTGAGAACAGAGAGCAAGCTGATAAGTTTAGAATTACCAACACCCCTTTCTTTCACAGCTGGTTCCTACCTCCTTCTGAGTTGTAGCAGTAGGCAGTGTAGTGCCCTGAGCCAAAGCCCTTCCCGTGATGCATCACCACAGCAGACAAGTCATAGATAAAGCAGTCAGGTAGGAGGGACTTGAGGGATTCTCTGCAGCAGTAAGGTTCCATGTTCAGTATTTGATCAAAATTAACATGTACGCCAATCTTCTCACGATGATTGCGTCCCGACCACCTGGAAAGTTAAGTCAAATGAAAACTTACATGTTTTTCGAAGAAATAACACAGCATTCTGAATTATGTTTTAACATAACAAGTGTTATCTTCACTATTATCTTTGTGCACAAAATAAATGCTAATTTGCACGCTTTTTTCCTAGACTTCCTCTTTCACTTCTTTATTTCAAGACTTTTTAAAATGTTTTTATGGTACCTACTATTCTCATCTTTTGAAATATTCATCTTAAGATCTGTATAATGGTGAGTGGGAAGTACTTCCCACGTATTATATCTCATTGGCATTTCTCATTTGTTCTATCTCATTTTCAGTTTCCTTTGTATTCAGGACAGACTTTGCACTAATGTGTGGGTAAGAGTTGACATAGATGCAGTCTCCACTTCCTTACACTCAGGCTAATCCATTAATGTGTTTGGTAATATGAAGCTTATCTAAGATTTCCACTGAACACAATCTTGGTTTGCACATTAGTGAAAATGAGCATTTGCTCTACCTGAAGATAACACAAGATTAATTTTTATCAACAGATTTCACAGAGAGGTTAGAAGGTTTTGACGGAAAAGAAGGATGAAATAATTTTAGTATTAAAGTAGCAAGTAGTTAAAGTAGCAAGTAGTTGGAATCCAAAAGATCAATTCACTATTTATAGCGTGTCTTAGTGATGTTTAAATAACTATTTCTCATTGTAAAGGGAAATGACAGCGAAGCTGAAAGACACTGACCCCAAACAACAGAAGAGCGGGACTGAACTGGTCAGTTTGTTGTGGTACTACTTACCTAAACCGTTTAAGATGTAATCTGAGAACCTGAGGTAGCCGACACACCATAAGCTGCTTCTGAGCTTCTGTGAGTATAACTGGTTTAGAAGAAAACTTCCTTCGTTTTGCTGAGGCATAACACACAGTTACACAATACAAATCTCGATAACAGCCTTGTGTCTCACTCTAAGATTTATCCACCAAATTTGAGTATCCTTAAAAAGGCTACACTCAGAGCCATTTTGCAAGGACTATTTTATGATGCAATTATAAAATACCTGTGGTCACTTAGGTTAGTCACCTTAATTTAAAAAGCTGGTGGATTCTTCAGCTGGGAGTATCAGAATCCCTATTAATGTGTGATCTTCCTTTATCGAAAAGAAGCATCACACTTTAAAACATCCTTTGAATAATTCCACCTGCTAGATGGTGAGTAATAGCTGTCAAGTGGCCACACCAGGACTTCATTTGCAACATACTTTTGAGAGTTTTAGTATTTTCCTTCCACACTTTTACAATCAGTTTACTTTATATTTTACACAGAGAACGTACGCATGAGTACATACTGCCTTTACTCACTGTTGCACTGATCACATGCATATATCTTTCCTTCCAAAGCTTCAGTTTCTGTAAACTTGGCCAGCATTTCTGTCAGCAGACATGGATACTGAGACGACATCTCCTTGCCGTTGCAGTGATACCTCTCAGGAAACTCCAGGGATAGGTCCCAGAAAGGTTCTATGGTATTTGATTTATTGTCACAGGCAAGACATGTAACCTGTAAAACACAATATTTCACCAGTTGCTTACACTCAAAAAACTTCCTTTGCTAAAGTGTACCATAACATAACTCTAAAAAACTTTAATTTTTTTTTCCCCTGGAGACAACCGATGCAACCAAAGACATAGTCATTCAACAGAAGAAGTGATACACCTCCTTTCTTTTCTCTGAAGCAGCATGTCCAATACTGTTATCACAAATAGGTATGTGTTCTTATGTTTTACTGAGAAACAAAAGTGGTGTCAAAATGGTCTGTCTGGGACTGTCCAAGAGAAAGCAGCTGGTGGAGTCTCGGGAGTCTTTTCTCAAAAAAAGAAACACACCAAAAGGAAAATTTACATGAAAGAGAGAAACTATAGTTTAGGTTAATTAAAAAAATAAACAACAACAAAAAAAACCAACGAACAACAAAATGAAACCAAAAACACAACACACAGCTGGGGATTTTAAAGTCATATCCTTCTTACTTTGTAAGTCTTCCAGGGAAGCCTGGATTAGGAAGCACACTTCTTCAAAGAAAAAGTAACAGGTAAAAATAATTTATTTCTTCTTTCAGTAAGTGGATCCATCGTCACACTAGGGAAAGGACAAGCAGTAAGACAACATAAATAAAATGTCAAGAAGTGAAGCGAGTCAACCTGGAAAATGCAGATAATTCAGCAGGGGACAATTAACTTGTGATAACATTCAATATTTAAGAAAGTTAAGTTAAAAGCAGTAGCTCTTCTATGCTGGAACACAACACATTAGGTGTTGATTTGCAATGCAGTTTCTAAAAGCCAGCTCAAGCTGTTTATAGAAGAGTGTCCTATCATTTGAGTCTTCCTCCAAAGGACCTCCACCCTTTCACAATCCATTAGGATGAACAACATCTATTAGTGGCTGACCTACGCAGTTGTGAAACTCTATTTAGATTGTAACAAGCATAGTTCATAAAGGCTATACAGAAACACCAGTAAAAACCAAGTGCGTGTGAGTGACTAAAGATATATTCACCTTGGTGTGTTCGATGCAACAAAGTACAATACAATCCTGAAGAGTAATTACCCGAGTTTTCTACTGTTAAGTGCATTTATTGGCTTATAAGTTGCAGTTGATCACTTACTCTAGCAGCTCTAACCTCACTGCTCTAGAAAAGACGCATGAAAACTAAGTTGAATTTTTATTGGGCTCAGATGGATAGCTTTGACAGAACTTCCATAAGCATCTGACATGTTCCCACTCCCTTCTCCAACAATGAAACTTTCCCACCAAAAAAATAAACTCAAAATTTTCAGATAGGACCAAACTGTCAAGATACTGCTATTTATCAGCTCAGAATTCTAACAGCCAGGTGTGATAAGACACCACCATTCATGTTTTACAGTAAATGGAATATCAAATATGTCCTTAAGTTTGCACCACAAGGGTAAATAATCGTCAAATTAAATCTCTATAAGCGTGCTTCCTATTTAGGAAAATACCACAAGTTTTTTGGAACAAGTAATACAAAGATGTAATAATAAAGGAATGAAAATCCATGAGGGATCCAAATATTGTTATTTCACAGGCACGCCTTTGTGTTGCTGTTCTACATAAATTCAGCGTAGTTCTCTTGAATCAGGTTAGTAAGACTACACAGGAGTACAAATGCACTCAATTTTGTTCAAGTGCTCCTTTATTTTCCTCTGCAGATTTGCTGTTACGTAGGTATTCACCCTGCTTTGTCTGGTATTTCATCATAATATATGTATGGACAGACCTGCCACCTTATGGTACCTTCCCTCTAGGTGTTCTTTGTGAGTAATTATTTAATGCATTCATTAGCTACAACAGCTTATACACTATCTATATGTTAGCTACCTAATGAGGATGTGCATTTGTGTACCAGCACACCATTTAGCCACGGAGTTTTAGAAAAGCTGTTCACTGCTTTAAGTTCTAAGAAGAAAACACCACTACCTTGTTCTTAGAAAACACAACTTTGAACTTACATGGCAGAAAAGAGGAGAATCTTCTGTTTTAATTTACATTGACAGGAGCTTCTTTTGTAAGTGCTAACATCTGGCAATGTTTCAAAGCCACAAACTATTAGTAATTCAGAGCTGGAATCTAGACTTGGAGACAAAATGATATGTTTGGCCACAGTTCAAGCTAACTCCAGCATAAACACAGAATGACTAATAGATTTCTGCTGTACAAATGGGTGATTTTGTTGGGCCAAAAGTTGATTTAATTGACTAGTTACTTAAGAATTTGTTGCACATGAATGCACGCTGAAGATTAACGGGCTCAGGAGGAAGTACATATATTAACTCAGTACAGATAATTTTAACAACTTCTGAAGTTTTAAATTTAGTGTGTAATGTTAACAATCTAGGTTATTTTAATATCCTCTTTCTCAACCAATTAATAAGTACTACCCTAAAGAAAAAAAAAATCCAGCTTCCAATTTTTGCCCCTCAAAAAACCAAAAAAATAGAAACTCGTGCTGCTTCTCATCTCATCGTGCAATTGTGAGCAAAGCTGGTTTGTTTTGACAAAACCCTGTACTGATTTATTTCCTCAAATGCAAGACACTCCTCCGCACTGTGACGCTGCAGCAAAGTTAAACTCTGAAGAGTTATCTGGGATTTGTGTACTTGCCAACAGCCAAGGGACATATTTGGACAAGCACACACCCAACCCTATCAGCCCCAGTGTGCTGACTGCTCCTCCACACACTCCCACTCGAATGGGAGATGAGAGGGAAATCAGGGCTGGAGGAAAAGGTTGGAAGCAGTTTTCTCAGCCAGGCCTGAGTTTACAATTTGGATTACTCAACCAGTAGGAGCGTCCCTACCCTTCCACAGAATCCATTTGCACTGGCCTGTCCATCAGCACAGGCGTCACAACACTCCCATCCTCCTCTTTAGGACTCCTCTTTCTGTCCCAAATGGGACTCCTTTATCTCATGCTCCACGACCATTCACACAACATGAGCCAGATTTTATTTTTGCATGAAAAGCACTGAAATTGTACAAACTGGGCAAAAGTTGGTTGAACAAGATGTGAGGTTTTTATAAAAAACAAACCAAAAAATCCCCAAATATGAACTCAAAGGGCTGGCAAAAACTTTATGCATCTGTCCAATGTAACTTTTTGTGGTGTGAGTATGCACAACAGTAACAGGAAAGTGACTTTGCTTGAGCAATCTGGTTAGTGACATTTATCTTTTTATGACTGTATTTTACCAATTCAGAGTCTGCTTTCACCTCCCCTTTACATTCCACAATTGCCATTTTAAGGAGCCTTAATGCTGTCATTTATAACAAAGCTATATGAGAAGCTTACATTAGAGCAAAGAAAGTAAATTACTGTTTTTAGCTAGTCTGAAATCTCTACCTTATGTTCTGCCCTGACGACCCTCTCATGCCTTGGAACAGGGGTGCTATATACAATTGTTTGGTTACAGCTCAGCATTCAATCACGGGCCAAAGGCCAGGCTGAAAGAGCTAGATCAAATTGCTTAATTCAAGTTAAGCATGGAGGCCACTCAGACAAGCATCATTGTGCCCACAATAATTTGATGGACAGCCACTGCCCCGGATGGCATTCAGCCTAAATGCAGCCAAAGAAAATAGTTAACATATTGCTGCAGAAGAAGCCAACTGTTACCATCTCTGCTCTAATTTTTTTTTGATTTTTAAGAATAGGAAGATGGCCAGTCCTGTTTTTGTGCTTTCACTACGTATAGTTTTCTCTATACGAGACATACATAGAAAGAGTAGCAATTGAATTTTTCCACAGCAAAGTAATCAAAGAGAAGGGAACTTCTAGGATGCTGCTATAATATGGAATTCCACATGACAGTCCACACTGTAGTTATTCAGTTACAAAAATAACTAAGCTTTGTAGTGATGAGCATACACCTTAATCAAAATCATCTGTATCTGTGTAACAAATAACATAAGCATAACGATAGCAAACTGTGATTCAATGGCTTCCTATGGATTAACTTATTTTGAAATGTCACATTCATCTATTTGGAAGGCAACTTGACTACCATGTTGTGATTCAGGCAACATATAAATGCACAGAGGCTAATACCAGGATATAGAAATCAGCATACAGGTCATGGAGGGGCTAAGTGCAAATCCTCCTATCACCTACCTGAACTTCTCATTCAGTGTGAGACTTAATATACAGCACTGCACGATAGTCAGCCCCAGCATTCTGCCTCAAACTTTAACTCGCACCATACTACCCAAAACCGAACGGCTTTAAAAAACAAAAAAAATGCACATTTCTGCTTCTCTCAGACAATCTGTCTTGAAATACACCAGGTGAGTAAGTAAATGAAGCAAGACTTACAAGGAAAATTGCTGCCTTTTAAAACTTTATATGTAGTTTGCCTACTACATTGGCTAGAACCTACTTCACTCTCCAGGTCTTGACATGTTCATTTCTCTGCACACTGTTCTTCTGCAGTGCTGAGTGAGGCTGGGGGGAGGCACCTTGCTCAGATTTCATCTGAAACACGATCAGGAAGTCATCAAACCACTTGGTTGGGGTTTTTTTAAGTATGCCTAGAGATATCAAGAGCTAGTTCTTACTAGGCAACGCTATAATAAATGGTAAATTACTGGGAAAAAACTCTGTCTGAGATGACAGGTTTGTCCTAAGAAGAAATGGTAACTAATCACAACTTTGCTGTAGAGGAAACTCATTACTACAGCAGCACAGGCACTGCTCTTCACTTGCACTGCTGTTGGGTGTTGCTTTAACAGAAATCTCAGCAGAGCTTTACATAAGGCCCCAGATTCAAAAGCAGTGGTAGCCTCACAAAGACTTTTCAAAATCCCAAACAAAACAGTTTCTAAATGGTTCCTCACCACTCCAAAAAGATGTTAAAATTACATTGGCTAGGTATTTCTTTGATCGTTTACATTAAATTTGAATTTAGTCAACAGCACTCTGAAGAAATCATCAACAACTATTTACTGCTTTGCAACATGCGCCAGTTCAGTAAAACACTGCTTTCACAATTCAACATTAATTTTCTTCCTTGAATTACACACCCAAGCAGCTTTCACCTAAGTCAGCACAAACTTTACTACTTCTCCTCCCTTACTGGGCCTTTTTTAGCAACAGAAAATATCAACTGCTTGCCTAGAATTAGAAACTATCCCTGATTAAACTAGAAGAACAAAGGAGCTCGCTGATGGCATTGCAAGGTCATGGCAATCAGGGGATGTTCCTGAGGACAGGAAGAAAGCAAGTGTCACTCCTGTCTTCAAGGACGCTCTGAGGAACTACAAGCCAATCAGCATCACCTTCAGACCTGTGGGGAAGGCTGATGGAGCAAATAATTCTGGAAATCTTTTCCAAATATATTAAGGATAGGATGATGATTGGGAGCAGATAAAGACTGATGATGGGAAAATCACAGTTGACGAAGCTGATAGCCTTCTTCCTACAATAAGATGACTGGTACAGATAACCAGTGGATGAGTGGAAAACAGTGGATGTTGTTTATCTTTACTTCAGTGAGGCTTCCAACACTGCATCCCATAACATGCTCACAGAAAAAATGATTAAATGAAGGCTAAATAAATGGACAGCAAGATGGACTAAAAACTAAATGAAGTGCCAGGCTCAACGCATCATGGTCAGCAGCATGAAATGCAGCTGGATCCCAGACACTACTAGTGTACCCCAGGGGTTGATACTGGGGCCAATTCTGTTAAAACTTCGGCAAGTTTGCAGATGACACAAACCTGGGTGGAGTGTCTGATACACCAGAGGGTCATGCTGCCTTCCAGAGGGAGCAGGACAGGCTGGAGAAATGGGCCATTTCTGAGATGGAGGCTAATCTCCTTGAGCTCCTGAAGTGTGCTTCAATGATTTGTGGATCAGCATGGGTCAGATTACCAGTAGCACATAACTTCATAGTGTAGTCAGTATTTTGCTCTTTTCCGATTGACGGATCAAGGACAGGAGACGGTGGGTACCTCCCACAAGAGTACAAGCACTGAGAGACTGAAAACAACTGGGATTTAAATATACATATTGGCATTTACTTGTCAGTCTCAGTGGGGTTGAGAGGGATGAGCCACTGCTCCAGCAGATCTGCCTCTGAAAACACAGGTTTACAAGATACAGACTCCTTTGCCCAATAAGTGCTACAGCAAAACCTTCTCCGGGCAGTCACTGGAGGAACACTGGCATGTGAAAAAGGAAAGAACAGAGGGGAAGGGTTTTGTAGCTATATATCCTGTCTTTACTTCCCTTAGATGTACTGGGTATTGAAGTTTCACAGTTTTTACCACAGAGTAAAAAGCTGTAACCCTAAAAAGGATATTGGAATAAATAAATAAAAAAATTTAAAAAATTCAAAAGGCAATCCATTCACGCTATTCCTGGAGTTACTTATTACCTAATCTAGTATTCCACAAAACAGTAAAAGATTTCAAGTAGTAGGTGAAGAAGACTTACTTTAAATCAGCTGAGAACATAACAAACCAAAACCTACCAACTCATAAAATGTGCAATTGTTTAGACATCACCTAAAGCTTTTTCTAGTTATCAAAAAGCACTCTGCGTAAGATTCTCACACCCAATCTTCTCTTTCCTTAATCCTAAATTCAGTGCCAGTGCTGAAACAGGCAGCCATTTCAATAGCAACAGACTGCTTGCACACTCCAGTTTATTACTTCCCTTCAAGTTAAAATAGAACAGCTACAAAAAAAAAAAGGGAAAATGTTTTATTGCACATGCGAAAGCCATGTGAAACCTAAGTAAACATAGAGCTTATCTGGATTGTAAGTGATCCTCTGTGTACTGTATCAAAAGGAGTTCATAGCATTCATGAAGTTTGAAGGTCAAGAATATTGATTCTACTGCACTTGAGTATCTCACAGAATCAAATATCTTTAACTAACGTTTTCAATAGTAAGCATAACTTTTTAGTGACACTAAAATGGAAAGCAACTGCACACAGGAACAAGCTTCTCAATTCACCTTATTAATGAATTAAGATGTAGCTCATTAAATACTCTAAACTAAAATCTAAAAGCAGCAGGCTACAGCTCCCATTATCTTCTAGAGATAAATCACCATACTGTTACAGCTTATAGGTAGGTAAAGTTAAGATAAAGTTAAGCCTACAAGGTCAAAGCATACACTCCTCTTTTTTTTTTTTTAAGAGCTAACATTGTCAAAGGTGTGATGACATAGCAAGAAGTCTCATACTCTTCTTCGGCCCTGTATGGATGTTTCCTTGACTTTTTTGTTAACTTTATTATAGCAGTTCGTGCCAGTTCTGACAAATGCCTAGCAAAAATCACGATGCAGGAATCTTATTGAGGAGAGGAAAATAATTGCCTATTAGAGTTTTTAAAGTTCATACTTCCGTGTGCAAACACCAGCGACTGAATCATTAAGAGGACCTCAATATATTTTATCAAGGAAGAAATGTAAATCTTCTGAGGTTACCTTTTGCTTTTAATACTTATGTTCAGAAGTGCTTGTGAAGACTAAACTGAAACAAAGGAGTGGCAGAAGACAAAGGGAACATTAGAAGGTAAAGTGCTGGACACTGCCAGTGGGAACTGCCTAATGAGCCAGGGGCAAACTACTCCAGATAACAGCCTCAATACTCCTTTCCTTGTTCTTCTCACTCTAGGTGTTCTGAAGTTCATCAAGGCTGTATTTTGCATACAGGCATTGACCAGCTGCAGTAAAAAAGCTCTGTGTTTTAGTCACAGAAGTCACAGGATGGCTCAAAACTGTTTTAATTCCCTTTCAGTCTTACTCGATGACACTTCTCACTATTCCCCTCCTTGGTTTCAGGAAGGTGGGAGGGTTTCTAGTCACAAGCCTCTTCACATAACAAAGCTAAAAAACATGTGAAAGAAGTGGTACTACTGAAATAATGGTCGTGTCTTCAAAGCCTTGAAAATTCTTCCAAAAAGCGACCCCTGTAAGAAGGCTTAGACTGCAACCAAGCCTTGTCAGTATACTTCAGCAATTACTTTGTTTTAGTAACAAAGGTACTATTCAGAAGAGGAATGTGATTTTCAAATAAAGCTTTAATGAGGTAATATACCAGACACTGGTATTAGCGCAACCCTGATACAAGATAGGTTTACTACCCCAAGGAAAGGAAGTATGCCAACAGAAATGCTCTTAGACAGGGCCAAATGAAAGGCAGAAGATGATCTGGTTGTATTAGTAGATACAACAATTTCTAGTAGTTACGCAAAATCTAAGATGACCTAAAAGCTATAACATGCGGCAAACAACCCTAGTTTTAAAAGCACTGTTACCTTATTATAAAGTTTATAGATATCATAGCAACAAACAATCCTAACATAGTCAAAAGCCACTTAGATTTCTAGCTTCACATACTAAAGACATCCACATTTTTGTTAATTTGTATTAAACCTCTACTCCTTCACACAACGTACCCGTTAAATGCTTCTGCACTCCCTCAGTAACGTATGCATCCATGAAGACCAATTTCAGGGGGCTAAGACTTTCTCAACCCCTGTTGCTGCTGCAATTTGGTTAGTTTTCAGATAAATTCAAACAGCATTTGTTTGTTCAGCCAGTTCTCAGACGCTTGTACACACCCACAGTTGGGATATGCATAATAGTAAATGGACACACTGAAGTACTTAACAAGAAGCCCAGAAGGAGGAAAAAGGAGAGTAGTCGGGCAGAAAAAAAGGAAAGCAACCCGTCACCTCCACCCCACAAATTTGGTTCCTGTGTTGACAGAGCCTTCTATGTCTTTGTATCAAAAAAGAAGTATTCGTAATCCCACACACAGCATCATGGCAGGCAATTACTCTGTAGTAATGAATCTCAAATTCAAGCCATTTACTGAAATATTACCCTGCTTGGCACCCATTACCTAATCAATTTCCACTTAGACGAGACTGACACCTTCCTTCACACCTTTTATCTAGTATCACTATAGTGATAAGCTAGATGCTTATAATTGTAAATTCTTTATTCCTGCAAATTAGTTAGCTAATAGCAAATGTCAGACGTTTCTCAGTAGTTGCTAAGGTGTGCTTTAAAATACCAAATTTAACACTGATGTTTATCAGGTGACTGGTCTACTGAAAGTTTTAGGAGTATTGTTGTGGTTTAGAAACGACCTTTCTTCTGAAACTGTGTTTATTATATGCTCCCTATCCCCCCCTCAGGAGTTGAAAGGTTAATACATTTATAAGTATGCCCGTCACTGACCAGTTCATAACTACAAATCATTACACACTTTTAAAAAAAAATAATCATAAAACATACCTGACTTAGTAGCTGTCCATGAAAAATGTTGTTAACCACATTCAAAACCTGTTTTATAAGTTTTCTTTGAGAAGCAGGGATGAGAGCTGGGTATCTGGCCCCCGTAGTCTCCAATTCCTGCTGCACTTTATCCAAAAGTTCACAGAGAAATTCCTGAGCGTCTTGTTGGGCATATCCTCTGAAGGCTGGAATTAGTCTCCACACAGAATGAAGCATGGCAAAAGGAGACACCAGTGCCCATTTGCCAGACCACATAACTTGAAACAGAGTATGCAGCTCATGACAGAGAGAAATATGCTTTGAACTGGGCTCCCTGGGCTGAATAAGTTCCATATTTCTACTTTTTGATGCTCCTCCACTTAATCCAGAGGATAAACTAGGCCGCCTCACAGAAGAGGATCCCCTTACTTTCTCCTGGTTCTCATTCACATGTAATGTTGAGGCAGCTACTGACAGGTGTTTAGATGAAGATCTAGTTTTACCATTAGTTGCTGTTGCCAGCAGTTCCTGAGTTTGGTTGAGATCAAGCTTTAAAAAGCATTCTCGAAAAATAAGTAAGTGACTTAATACCTGCAGGATAGAATTCATATAGCATGTATTTCCCAGGTTTCTCAGTCCTGTTACCCCAGGAGTCACTGTGGGCCTTCGTTTAATTGGTGAGTCACTGATTTTTTTCAATCTTTCTTCATCTGAGGTATACGGTTTTTTCGACTCTGCCACAGACGTGATACTCTGTGATGTTTTTTGCAGGCAGGGTGCTGTTTCTGAGGACATTCTAATCTGATTTTGTAAACGACTGCTCTTTCTTGGAGGCATCTTTTCCATCTCTGCTTTCAACTCACGCTTTCGCTCCTGTCTTCTCTTCCTAGCCTTGGCCCTTCTTTCCTCTGCTTCTTCCCGACGCCTTTCTTCTTCCAAAATCTTTTTTCCAGTAGGTGTCAACTCAAACCATGATCTGAATATTTTGCCCAGGAACGCACGCCGTCGGTGCCAGAGAGCTGTGAACATGCGATCTTCATTCCGAAGCAAGGCTTGGGCACCACCATGGGAAAGGTAAGAATCATCACTTGTACCCATAGAACGCAAAGTCCTCCCACTTCGAGTAGTGCACTCATAGTTTTGACTCTTGATTGCACTTAATGTGCTTCGCAACAGTTTCAAATCACCAGTTGCGTTATCATTAAGAACATAATCATCGCAGAGATAACAGAAAACATACAGCTCGTTTACTTCCAAGGCCACCGGGTGACCGCTCTCCTGAAAGTGCTTTAGTGCATGTTCTTCAATGTATCTTCCACACGCCACGTGCGAGCAGCTGAGGCAGGCCCACACGGATTCTGTCGTGTTGCAGTCCACACAATGCCACTTCTGAGGATTCAGAATGGAGTGATCTTGGGCCAGTCGCAGACGTCCTATGTGCTTACACTTATCCATTGTTAAAACCAAAACTGCAGCGACACACTGGCAAAACACATCATCCAAACTATTTTCTGTCCATGATATTTCAATCTGCAACTAAAAAAACCAAAAAAGTTATGAGTTACAGTTCATAAATACCCAGCTTGATCACTTTTACAGATCTCAGCATTATTAATCTCATACTTGAGGTTACAATCATGATCTCCATCCAACTAAGTTCCACCAAACATATAAAAGCTATGTTATGCAGAGCCACAGTCAACTTTATCAACATTATCAACAGCAGTTTGATGTTCAGACTAAATGGTGCGATTATTGCTGTTTATATTCCCAGTACCTTCTGGCTCAGGACTGAAGCATACTGGCTGCGCTTAGATTAGGCCTGTTTTTTACAAAGGAGTGCTGATTTAGTTTAAAGACTTAGTTTAAAGACGTGTTACGAAGTTTGGATACAAACACAACTTAAAATGAGGCAGACTGCCCAGAAAAACTGTGGCTGCCCCATCCCTGGAAGGGTTCAAGGCCAGGCTGGATGGGGTTTTGAGCAACCTGGTCTAGTGGGAGGTGTCCCTGCCCATGGCAGGGGGGTTGGAACTAGGTGATCTTTAAGGTCCCTTCCAACCTAAATCATTCTATGATTCTAAAATGCTTCTATTAATTCTATCCCTAAACATACAGGTGCACAAGTGCAAAGTTCACTTAAATTTATTATGTTTACACAGTGCCAACAGTTCCGACAAACAAGGCTTTATAAAACTCAAACCCTTAATTAAACCACACCTTTAATTAAATCACTGCACCTTTGTGCTCAGGCAAGACCATTATATTACTGCTTTCTATAATACATCTTCAATAAGTACATTTTAACATGTCATCCTAAAATCTCTGAAAGAAAAAGAGTGACTCAGAAAAGCAGAACTTGATTTCTTCATAAGACAAAACACCATTATATATTTACCTCAGTTGCTGCAAACTTTATAAAAACCTGCATTTTGAACATATCTTCCTAATATGTAGCTTCAAAAAAATCACTTTGGCTATCACTGGCTTACCTTCTTTAATAAGTTTATGTGGTAGCATTTGTTTGTTCAAAGCTGCTGTATTTGCTTTTTCCCATTAGGTGCATTTACCTAAACCGAACAGGCAGGCTCTGACTAACTAAAATTAAAGAGACAGTCATTCATTCATTATTAAGTTCTACCATCTTTCCTTCGACTATGCCTAGTTGAGAGATAGCATCTAGAGAAAAATGTTGTGTCAGGAAGTGATTATATTTGATCTGGGATGTTCATGCCCACGATGTCACCGACCAGAAGGGCTAAATAGAACATTATCTGTGATTCTGTGATTACACGCAGTACGTGCCAGATGAAATTATTACCTCATCTGAGTACCAACAAGGGTTTGTCAAATATCCAGGCTATGCCAAGCGAGACAAGTTATGGTATTACAAATACAAGCATACTGTGGAAGTGGCCTAAGACTGCAAAACATCAAGGTCCAGGACTTTATGCTTTACAGATAAGTAAACCATGCTACAAAAATACTGAGTGATTTAGACAACTCTGGATAGAACCCAAAATATTGTATTTCAGCTATTATCCTTGAATATGCTAATATTTATTCAGTTTTAGAGTTCTGAAATACACAAGAATAGGTTACTCAATTTAGAACAGACTATAATGCTTATACGTCAGTATAAGCATTAGATTGAGGGAACCCTAACATACAATGACATGACACCACTAAAAAAGGGAAAAAGGTAAGAAGTTGCAGCTGGATAGGAAAACAGCTTTATTTTTTATCTAGTACTTAGATATAACTGTACTTAAAAGATTTAACAAAAACCGGCTTTGATTGTTTAACTGGCCCACGGCTAGTGCCTTTTAAAAATGTTACAGATACAAGCATAAGAGCTTTAATAATTCTTTAATCACATAGCCAGAACCCAGCACTGCACGTGTTGTGTACATCTTACTCTGCAACACAGAAAAGGTTGAGACAACTGTAGTGAAACTAGTAACTGTACACAGTTTTACACACCCATATTAATCATTCTCATTCAATTTATTTCAGAGTTGTCTCCAGTTCGTAGTCACTGCGCTGAAGAATTTCAGGCGCCGTGACCTCTGGGTACCCATTCAGTAATTCCCAGATTAAGTACCAGCCATAGTGTATTACAGGAGGTCGAGATCCCCTGCGTGCTGTGGTCAACAGATCACAAAAATAATGGCTTGCTGAACTTTTTCAGCTTGCTAGCATCCATAACATTCCTTCTAAAAGGTAATCTATTCATAGGCTGCTAATGAGATTCTTTTACAAACAGTCGTGCATACTAAATTAGCTTTTATACCATATTTACAAGTAAGACAACTTACGTTATCCCATGTCTTCTCCTACTCTGACAACCTGTTTTCCACATAGCTGTTTTTTGAACACTGATAAAATTCACATAAATTTCAGAGTAAAACTGTTAATTCTTCCTGGAATACTGAAGTAATACATATGTAAAATGCGCTGCAACAATTAAATATGGTAGACAGGATTTTAAGTGACAAGACTCATCTTTGTGTTTTGGGGCTAACAGAAACATTCTCCTGCATCACGTATTAGTAACAGACCTTTCCAGCAGGCCAGAAATTGACACTAAACCCTGCCTTCCCACAGGACTGTCACATACAGCAATGCTGCCAGTCAGAGGAGTCTGAGAGGTCAACCCTTGCTGGTTTTGTCAAAGTCACTTTGTAAAGACTGTGCCCTTTTTTTTTTCCCTTCTTGTTAATATTATGTGGTGAGAAAATTTGTTTTTCTCCATTTTAAAAATATTATCTAGAGTGAAACTACTTACACGCCTCAATGTAAGCAGATATTGGGCTGAGGACAAAAGCAGTCCACTGATTTCAGGACGACCACTGTGTAAACCAGGGGTTGCACAATCAAGCTCTTCATGCAAAAGCAACACGATTCTACGAAAGCGCAAGATCAGCGCCTTGAAGAGAAAAAAAGCTAAAACCTCAGCTCCCCCACCAGCAACCAAGCCAGCATGACATTTTTCCCACCTACGTCGATGTGTGGAAAAAGGAGATGGGGGTAGAAGGGGGGAGGGGGAGGAAACATCTTGGCATGGGAGAAGTCTTTCTTTGAAGAAAATGTGAAGAAATCAAAATGCAGAGTTTGGTCAAAAAGACAGAAATATCCAAACAGACTGTGAAAAGCCAAAAGTACAAAACTGAGATCAAGAAAACTTCAGCTGAATGCCAAGCAGAACACTGACAGCATGAATGTTTTAAGACGTGGAGCACTAAAGTACTGAAACTACATTGTCACAAAATTTAAAAACTTTACCTTAGAACCAAGATACGGCAAGATAGAATAGCTCGGGGAAAAGACAGGAGTGAAGTAACAGATAACGGTGAAAGGAGGCTAAAAAATACTGCATACTTATTCCCACGCTTACTAGAAAGCTGCAGCTGGAATAAAGTAGTACTGGCAAATGTTCCAACGTTAAAATTCCCTAAAGAAAGTTATTCAGCACTAGTTCCTGCATTCTTCTCTCCCGAGGTTCAGTTCTGTGCACACAGACAAAGAAACTGTGAATTAGTTGACCAGCACTTCAGAGATCAAGCCCTCCTGTGTTCCTAGCACAGACCTGAGCTCAAGTAGTAAGCAAAATAACAAGTATTAACATACAGAATAGCACTACTGAAAACATTAACTTGTCTGGGGAAACAGATATGCAAAACCTTTTCTTGTGCCAAAGTTTCACAAGCAAGAAATAAAGATATATGGAATAAGATATTTTTTTTTTCATTGAACCTTTTTTCAACCTTATTGACATGCTTGTTTCTTTAGTTTCACTAAAGAATGGCTGGCAAAGTGTACACTTTGGGGTAATTCATGAGCTGAAAAGTACTCGATGTTAAAAAAACAACTTATAAGTCAAGAAAATACGTATTTCTCCCATTTGTGTTTCGTGTAAACAAGAAATTAAGATTCGTCTTCGCAGCTGATAAATTTAAAAATTTAACTCTAAATATAAACAAAAGGAAATATTTTCCCCTTACTCACTACTTTCATAATTAATTGCTTGGCATGTAAATGGAAAAAAAACACCCCACACAGACTATCTCAAGCGTTGGACTAGAAACGCAGTACATAGTTTTACTAATATATACACACACACTGTGCTCTGTGTGCCATTAATATTCTGGCTTTTAAATCAGAAGACAGAACCTGACGATTTTCATCAGGTTCAGAGTACCTGTTTCATATGAAAAAACAGGAATCATGCGTACCTGAACAACTGAAAGTTTTATATCACAAGTATGTTAACTAGAAGGCTTTTTTGCTTTCTTAAACATTTTTTTTTTTTAAGAAAACCACCCCAAGAAAACACTGATGTGCATAACTTCAGGCTGAGGGCACAACAGTAAGACACAGAAATCAAAGCAGCGCTCCAAAAAGAGAAATTTTGTAAATGATTTCCGACTTTTAACAAAACAGCCTTTGACAAGAAACCCTCCGGCCGCCCTTCTCTGGAGCCACTGAGATCGTCCTTTAACGTTTTTTTTGTCGCCAGCCGGGGATGCACGCAGGGCAGAGCCCGGGCAGAGCCAGGCCACCGGCCACCGGCGCCGCCGCACTCACACCGCCCGGTGTCTCTCAGGGCGAGCAGCCGCGCCGCCTTCCCTGCGGCCCGGAGTTCAAGGTAAACAAACAGTTCAGATTGAAGCCCTGCCACGGGGGCACGGAAAACACGGCGCTTCTTATCGCTCGGGGGTTTTCACGCCGGGAAAGTTCCTCCCGTTCAGGAAACTAAGCATCTCCGACTGCCCCGGCAGCCCCTCGCACAGCGCCCGGCTCCCAGCCCTGACAGTACCTCCGGGTGAAGGCCCTCCAGCTCGGTTCACCCGTGGGCTGGATCCCGGAGGGTACGAGCCTCCCCACGGCATTACCACCGCCCCGGCCCTTCCCCGCGACATGGCGCGACTCTTCGCCTCCAACCGCAGACCCCACCGGCAGCCCCAACACCCACACCCTCCCCTCCGCCCCCCGCTCTCCCGCACCCCGACGCCTCTCCGGGTGAGGGGACCGGGAGTCTTCGTCCGTGTCCACCACCACCACCGTGGGCCCCGGTCCCCTCACCCGTCCCGGACGGACACCCCCGCCACACACCGACCGCAACGGGAGACAGGACGGTCCCGCGTTCCCCCGCCGCAGCCATCGGCACGGCCGCAGCCCCCTCGCCCCGGCGGCTCCCCCGGCCCCACGCCGTGCCCGGCTCGCTCCCGCAGCAACTTGCCCCCTCCTCAGGTTGCCCCTCCGTGCGCCCCGCGCCGCCGCTCCCCCCCAGGGGAAGGAGTACCGCCGTCCCCCGCCGGCCACCTGCCCTC
>NW_015094506.1:9886583-9886821 GCF_001431845.1 Calidris pugnax | reverse complement strand
CGGACACCCCCGCCACACACCGACCGCAACGGGAGACAGGACGGTCCCGCGTCCCCCCGCCGCAGCCATCGGCACGGCCGCAGCCCCCTCGCCCCGGCGGCTCCCCCGGCCCCACGCCGTGCCCGGCTCGCTCCCGCAGCAACTTGCCCCCTCCTCAGGTTGCCCCTCCGTGCGCCCCGCGCCGCCGCTCCCCCCCAGGGGAAGGAGTACCGCCGTCCCCCGCCGGCCACCTGCCCTC
>NW_015094506.1:9868548-9886364 GCF_001431845.1 Calidris pugnax | reverse complement strand
GCACCGCGGGCGGGCGTTGGAGGCCGGTTCCCGAGGGACCGAGGGGCTGCTTCTGCCCCCCGGCCAGTGCCCGCCGGGCACCTGCTTTCCCTGCGGCGGGTCTTCACCTACCTTGAGAGGCTGTGAGAGGCGGGGGCCGGTCTCTTCTCCCAAGTCACAGGTGATAGGAGAAGAGGAAATGGGCTCGAGTTGCACCCGGGGGAGGTTTAGATTGGGTATTAGGGAAAATTTCTACACCAAAAGGGTTACCCCGCATGGAACAGGCTGCCCAGGGAAGTGGTGGAATTGCCATCCCTGGAGGTATTTAAAAGACAGGTAGACGTGGTGCTTAGTTACATGGTTTAGTGCTGGGTTTTGTCAATGTTAGGTTGATGGTCAGACTCGATGATCTGAAAGGTCCCTTCCAACCTGGACAATGCTATGATTCTATGCAGCCAACCAGGAAGGAGATGGCCCTTGAGCTTGCCCACAGCAGGTGTCCTTCTGGTTTTCCTTCCTACATTTCACTTGTGTTTCGTCTTCGGTGGCATTGTCCTAGTTCAGCCAGAAGAAGACCTCTGTTTCCCCAGCAGGCCAAGTGCAGCAATTCACCCCCTGGGCTCACAGGTGCTGCCAGGAGCCGTTTCTGGTCCCGCCGGTGCCTGGGGTCTGTGTGCCAGGAGGTGACCGTCAAACACACCGTACAGGGAAGCTCAGGCTCCTTCACGTCTTTCCTTGCATATTGTTTGTGGAAACTTCTGCCAGGTAACTCATACAAAAAGCAAAAAAAAAAAACTCTTATCAGGCCCCTGTTGCCCATCTATTGAGTACTTTTTCAGTCTTGGATTTCATTACAGAAATTAAATAGGCAAAAACTTGTAAATTCCCATCCTGCAGATGCCCTGTTTTGTAAATTTGAAGTGTCTTTACACTGTTTCTTTTAAAACCAAAGTTTCTGAGGTGCAGCCACCTCTTTTTCACTGCTTTCCAGTTCTGCTTGTCCTGAACTGAGTTACCTTACACTTCACCCGGGATGCACTGGGCACCCCCGCGTAGGCTGATGGCGGTTTTTTGGCATCCACGCTCAAGCAGGTTGGCTTTTGGTTTGTAGGAACCTGCCCAGAAAGACAGTGCACGGTGCTGCAAGTGATTGCAGAATGTGTTCATCGTGTGTGTGTGTGTGTGTGTGCACTGCTGCTTAGCCATGGTAAACAAGCAGTGCTTTGATGCAGAGCGTGAGCACTTCAGATCCCCCCTCTCACGATTTGGATCCATTAGGCATCAGGATGTTTTCATGACGGCATCAAAATCTCGCACATCTGTTTCTGTGTTTCTAATTGTGTCATCGCAGAAAATGTGTTTCAGTTTAAAACTTGAAATGAAATCTATAGGCCCCAGTTGTCTCAGCTCTCCTCCAGTAGTACTTTCCAGTTCTTGCTGTTTCTAATGAGACTGCTGAGGTGGTGGTAGCAGGATGTAGCCAAGAGAGACACAATTCAATTTTTCTGCAGGGTCACTTTATCATGGTGCTTTCAGGAGGTCATAAAGAGTGCACAGATAAAGTAAACTCGCCAGGCTTTGCTCATGTTTCAATGTATTTCTAACTTGTAAATTTAAAGTGAGGAATATTGTTGCCTAATGAAAATATTTGTGAAAACTGTTCATGCACGGTGATTTCATGTAGTTCCACGTCCCTCCTAAGTGTTTTTAAGACAACTTTCACAATTTTCAAATAGCTATATTTATTTCTGTCAAGTTACTACCTCCATCTTGAACAGTAGCAGTTTTTCTTCAGTCACAGTGGGGAAACTAACTCTCCCTTAGTGATGCATCACTGGAATCCTCTTACAATATTCTCACACTCAATATCTAAATCCAGTTCTGTGTGCATATCTGTCTGCTGGCTTAAGTGGATGTTGGATCTGCTTTCAAGACCAGATTGACTCACCATCCCTACTGGAACCTCTTCAGCTGCATTGGCAGGCTGCCTTCGCCCGATCTCCTCAGCCCCCATAAGTCTCTAGAGGAGCAGACCCCAAGCTCTGGATGGCTCCGCACACACTGGAGGTCTTGTCTTTGTGGTCCGGGTGGATGAAGTCTAGGTGAGGTTTGCAGTATTGCCATTCAGGGCCCTGAGAGGCAATACCAAATCCCGGTTTTCCTAAGCATCCAGGGAGACTTTGATCCTGGCATGCTCACAGGAAGGCTAGGGCCATCAATGTAAATGGCAAATGGTGGCACTCAGCCATGCATATGCTTAGCCCCACTCCAAAGCCGATTACTCATCTAGACGCAGCCTGAGGCCTTGTCACCAACGCCCTTTATGCCCTAGATGGCCACTTTTGGCAGCCATTCCCAAAGTGATTATTATCCTCAAAAAATCTTACTTATTTGTGCTATTCTTATGCCTATCTTCTCTCTAATGCACAATGCTACTTCTTTCTCACCCAATAGTCCCTGTCTTTCAAAATACTTTTCTAGTGATAACAGATTTGTCCTGTCTCTGCTATTCCTGCAGTGTCTGATTTAACACAGAATAAAGTTCCTCTTTTTTTTTTTTTTTTTTTTTTTTTCCCTGTGTGGGTGGTTTCCCTGTGTTAGTGGACAACATTTCTCCTGATTTTCAGTAAGCACACTTCAAACCCTGACGGGGTTAGGGCAGCCTTCAATCTCTGTTCCTGCCACGTTGGCTAATCCATTGCAAAATATTGATTTGGAATTGAAATTTGGCTCCGGCTTAACAGGCAAATCACTGAGTTGCTATATGCTGGTGTTACCATATATATCCTGCTTCGTGTGTGCCTTTAGTGACATCCCACTTAACGTTTTTCACCTTCCTTTGACCTTTCTCACAGTCATGTATTTATTCCCCTAAATAATGGCCACATTAAAAACATGCAGAGCTGGTAAGAGAATTCCTGAGCCTTAGGGACACACATAAGACCCAGCTCCTTTCCACCATACAGACATTACAGCTAGAATGTTTGTGATTTATTGAGACAGCCAGAAATTGATTTCCCAAATGTGATTTAATTTTAAATTCATTGGGCATTTATGAAAATGTATGCCAGATATATAATATATTGTCAAGAAGCAAGCAAATATAATAAATCCCTAAAAGTAATGTAACCTCATATCTTCCTATTGTGTATAAAAACATTCTCTGGAGGGGAAAACACCAACCTCTGACTCAATGTTAAAACCTTTACAATACAGCAAATAGTTTTAATGTATTTTTTAAATGGTCCCTAGCATTATATATGCTATGCATTACTTACACTGTGTGCACGTACTGCATCAATAAAACTGAAAAAATATTTACTTAGTCCCTTTGATGAATGGAGACGTCATAAGCTGTTATTTCGAATCAGGCATCTAAATTTTTACAAATGCCTGCAATTTTAAATTTCTGTCAAACATAAACATAATTATAAAACAGTAATAGGCTTTGATACTCCAGAACAACAGAGTTAACCAAACCTTCTGCATCCATCTGAAAAGAGAGTTGATGTGACACAGCCCATCAATGAAGACTGGATGCAGGGGCATCTTTGTCTCCACTGGGCTTGGGTCTGGTTTTGTGGTTTGTGTGTTCAGAGCTGGTGAAAAGGGAGAGACAAAGAGAAAGCCTTATGTGAAGTAAAGGAATGAAAAATGAGCTTTAAATAAATATGAAGCCACCTTTCACTCTTGCTGATGTGACCACTGTTAGTTGTTTGCAGCACCCCAGTTAGGAGTGGTGCCCCTGCATCCTGACACTGCTCGCAGAGTATGATATCCCTGGCAGCCACACTGCTGGGATGTGAGGTCACATTTGTCACCATTCTGGTCTCAAGCTGCCCACATCCACAGCGCTTGCACCAGGAACTGTTTCGAGATCAAGCTGCTCCTATATGAAATTTCTCCTCCTGGAGAGCCAGCCGGCTTCCCTGAAGTGCATGGCAATATTGGTGATCAGGAAATTTGTTCTTTGGCTTTTACGACAGTACAGACATGTCCTGTGCAGACATAAGCAGATGGGGCTGCCAATATGGAGTTAATTACACATCTGAGGCACAGAAAATAGATGGGATGAGGGGACCGATAATAAATCACAAAGTTGCGTATATTAATACAAGCAGCTTGATGGTTTCCAGTTCAGCTCTATATGATAAATATAAAAGGTGGGGGTTTTTTTGTTTGGGTTTTCTTTTTTTTTTTCCCAGAACAGTGGGAGCATTTTAAAACAGCACATAACAAGGAGAATCTTGGAAAGCTCATATAAAATCTTGATACACACATGCACCGGTATTCACGTGTTTGGGGAATGTTTGCACGCTTACCTTCATGCAGCATCTGCACTGGGCATTTGTTGTGTTGCCATGTTTCTTGATACAAACAAAATAACTTATCTATAAACAGATTGAGGACTCAAAAGAGAAATTCTCTGTGTGTGCAACCCTGAAAATAACACACGATGTTCTCCAGCGCCCGAGAAAATTTTGGGCTGCAGTTCAGTTCTAGATGAACTGTAGACACCAATGTACATGTTGGTGTCTACATATGAGCTAGGTGTTCTAATTCTCAGTAGAGTTGGGGAGGGCGTGTGTGGTGTCCTGTATTGGTTACATCTATATATCATTGGTTATATTTCTGGTGTGTGGGACATTCAGATAGGGCTGGCCAACCTGGCACACAACCTATAGGACCGTAGTGCCCTCGTGGAGCAGCAGCTGGAGACAACATGAGGTAGCCTATACCTCTCAGATGGTATTGGGTGCTAAGACAGCTGAACTGAGCACTGGAGATCTCCTTAGATTGACCCAAAGGAAATAGCTGATGGGTGGTTAAATGGATCAATCTCTAGACTCCTTTGAATACACTGACCAACAGTTCAATCACTTCTGTTAACATTTCAAGCTACTTGAGAAGCTGTGGGATGTCCTACCTGGTGTCAGGCTACCCTTCTGGAGCAGCATCAGTTCCCATATGTCCTGTGCCATATCTGCTAGCTCCAGGGAGATGTCTCAGATACTTTAGGAGTTCTCACATTGCTTTAGTGCCAACATGTAGGCAACGGAATCAACCCTTAGATCTCCATTGGCAGTAACAGGAATGCAGACATGTTTAGTTGCCTAAATGTAGGCCCTAGAGATGACCGCGGGCACCAAAGGCATCCTTGGAGGCTGACTGGCATGATGGAGGATCTGCAGAAGAACCAAACCTTCCTGGAGCTGCCTGTGTGGCTTGGCACCTCTCCCCAGCCCAGGTCCTTCAGTGGTGACAGCTCCCTTATCCTTAGGCAATTGAATCCTGCACTCGGCCTATGTGTGGATACTTTGATTTGGGAGACTGCCTGGTGCACTGGATCCCACCCCTACCCACTTCATTGAACTTCAGCTGGGTCCAAACACAGAAGATGTATTTTGCAAAAATGTATTTTTCACAAATGGGATGAAAGTTTGGGAGGATTCCTGAGTCTTTAAATGATCTGCAGGTTTAAAAACAAAGCAAAAATTTAAAGTGTGCATATGACATTGTGAATGACTACATATTTCCCCAAGAATTTCCCTACTTTTCTGAGTAAGAAGAATGAAAACAGAAAATACCCATTTTAATGCTGATTTGAGGGAAAATTGTAATTGACAAGGTTAATGCCATGTGTATTCCACTCCTCTTCCTCCCATTCGACTTCCCTTCACTTCTTCACATGGGCTTTGTCAGGCAAATGCAGACAAACCCATCCCCATGGCTAAAATGGTTTAACAGTAAGGAAGTACTTGGGCCTGGGGTTTTGAAGGCTTATTGACAATATTAAATACACCAAAATGCTTAATGACACTTTGGACTTTTTTTTGGCTAATTGTTTCTCATTTTAAAATACCTTGACATAGAAGGGAAAATTTAGCAAACGATTGTTTAGGCATGTGCTGTTGATTTTAACTGAAAGATCTGAGGCTCTAAGGTTCCTTTTCTTTATTAGGCATTTGGCTTGCTCCCCTTGTTCTGCTGGTGAGCTTCTGAGTGCCAGCTCTAATGCAAATATTGGACCTAAAGATGCTCAAACAGGTCCTCTTCCTGCCAGTCTTTCCCATAAAGCAACTAAACGTGTTGGAAGTGCCAAGAGAGACAGAATTTAACACAGAAGTGTATCAATCAAATCTTGCAACTGCTCCTTGTAAGGACAAGCGTAGAGTGAAAATGTTTTTGGTTTTCAAACTCAGGAGTGGCTCCTTTTGACTCTAAATCATCTTCTGGTGAAAACACGCTTGTCAGTATTTTCTTCATCTGCTCTACTGGGACCTGCCCTACTACTGTGCACAAGGGGTGCTGTGAAGGAGCATGCGACATGATGGACGCCTGACTTTGTTATACTTACATTAGATCTGACTTCGAGTCTAGACACCAGAAAATTACTTAGTGATGCTGGGGTTAACAAACAAGGGAATGTTGCTCAGATTGCCTCTTAATTCAAGGGCAGTTTTACTCTCCTACTCTGTCGAGCAGAAGAAAAGTTAAGTGCCCTCCTCTACAGGAACCTTCATATTCCGTATTTCGGTTGCCGGATAAGAGAGTGCTCAGAATCTCTCACATTTTCTCTTTTTATCTCTTTCCCTAAGCCCTATATGCCTTTGCTCTGCGTGAGCCTGGGGAGCCATCGTCCCACGTCCTCCCCAGAATACAAAGCACCCTCAGTGCATGACCCCACTCCTTGGCCAAATGCTGAGTCCTTTTCTTCTGCTCTAAGAGCTTGTTCTGCATGACAGTGCTTGTGTCTTTAACACGTCTTTTGTGCGGCAAGTTCTGCCCTAAGCTTTGCTATGGATCTCCCATCGAGGTCAATGGATGTGGTAAGTATGTCTGCATAGCTCAACCCTGCTCTACTGTAATGGCAAAGAAAGGCAAAGTGTCCAGATGTGAATTTATCACATTCTTCACTCTGGGATGCTGAATATCGCAGCCACTGTAGCTCACCGGCTCCTCAGAGGGAAGAATGAGGGCACAGCTCACTTTACCCCAGCCCTTCTCCTACTCACATCCGTACAAGCTTCCGATGGAGCATCCATAGTCGTATACAGTGGGACTATCGCAGACGTCTTTGTTCCTTCTTCCTTATCACGAGGGACCAAATCAGATCCACCAATGGGTTTGGAGTTAAAGAAATGATTTTAGGGCACGGAGTTTGCTTCAGCCAAGCTGAAGATTCATCTTGTTTCAGCTGCAAGTGCCTATGTCCATGGACTTCAGTGCGAATAGACCTGAACCTGCAAATAGTCAAGCTGGCAAAAGAAATTTGGCTTGATTTGGCCCCTAACACAATTTGTAATGCCATTAAGGGGGCAGAAGGAGGACATGCTTTAGTTTGCTACTACGTATTTTTTTTTGTTGGTTTCGTAGCCACACATTGTACCCGTTAATGGGTATTTTAAACTTTACTAAGCTTTTTAAATAAACATTTTGTTACTATCTCAGACTTTGCTTGGTTACCTCAATTGAGCATCAGCTCATTAAACTATCTCTGCAACTGGAAAAATAATAGCTGCAAAAATAAATGATTTGGATTTGGGGGAATTATTGCTGCCATTGCACGATACAATGCCAGTATTTCTGCCTTCAGATGTAAATGTCTGTGCTTTTCAATTAAACTGTAGTACAATTCGTTGAAGTTTAGCCAAAGAAAGCCTGTGAATGGAAACACTTAAACGATACATTAGGATTTAGTTACAGACTTTGCATTTGTTTTCTCAACCAAATGTAAAACAATTGTGTAGTGGCCCATAGGAGAGAAGATTGTACTTGGGTTTTGTTTGAGCGTCAGTGTTAACGATCAGTGCTCAAGCGTTTTAGATTTCAATCTTAAATTAGCAATTTAAAGACAACAAAGAATGATTTTCATGCTTGTCAGTTCTGATTAATGTAACATTAACCCCTAGAGAACAGTATATTGCTCCAGTACTTTATTTCAAGTTGCAAGAGACCAGCTCTGGGAAACAATGAAAGGCTGTTTGGCACTTTCCTTCGCTTTTTTTTTGCACACACCCTCCTCCCCCCCCAATTTTTCTTTTTTGAACTTGAATTATAAAGATACCACTATCTACTGCTGCTATCACTCTAACTTATTGCGGGGTCTCGTGGTTGTTATTTTCCAAGGCGTGCGACAACGAGAGATTTCCTAAATTACCCCTCTCCCAAGTTGATGCCATTTCATCGCTTCCTACAGATCCCGGGGGCGCTGATTTTCCCGTGTTGCCCCCACTCGCTACCTGCTCATCGGGGCTTTCAAGGGCAAAAACTGCTAGGAGCATGCACAGGAAATTTATATGCCTCTCCCCCGCTGGGTAAATTACAGAGGGAGGAAACAAAACCAGAATGTGAAAGTGGCACATAAAATAAGAGCAGTTTGGCTGTAAAAGCGGTTGCTTTTTTTGATAACTGCCTGTAAAAACAAAATTTGCTGTAATTTCCCTGCCTGTAGAACAGCAGTTCAAATGGTTGCTGTTTGCTATCGCCAGTTTGGAGATGGTGAGTTAGGCGTACAAGGAGGATGGCAGAGATATGGAGAGGCCACGAAATAGTGTATTTGTCTTGTGGGGTGGATTAGGGTGTGAACGGGGGCCCTCTGGTTCCCCTGGTCCCTTCCCAGAGTAGGGTCAGACAAAAAGTCCGTCCATATGAGATGGCAAGAGATCTGCCATTGACACAGATACTGTCACACGGACCCAACTGTTGGAAACCTGGTGCTACGGTTGCAGTGTGCTCAGGCAACTCTCTGCAGAAAATGCTTCTCATGCATGGTTAAATGAAGACTTCAAGTCAGTAAAAAGAAGTTGCATTAGAAGGAGAGAAAAAAAAAAAACCAAAAACAAGCCTTGGAAAGTTTCAGCTTTCCAAATTGCAGCAATTAGACGAACAGTTTTGTATACAAACTTCACAAGACTTCCAAATAATTCAAACATATCCTCTAGTGGTTGCAGTCTCTCTCACCCAGCAATCCCTCTGTGGGAGAAGCAAAGACCATAAAACCTCAGCGGGGGCATGGAAAAAAATAGTTTCTTCCATCCCAGCTGTTTATATCTACTTGTGTGTTTCCAGGGGTTTAGGCCACATTTTGTTTTGCTTCCCTTCTGTTACTGCCTAAACACTGGGAGTGGAGAGCCAACAGCTGCCTCACATGAGCCCATCACGCAGCAATGAAGGCAAAGAAATAAGTATCGAACAGCATGCACTTTTTTGTGCTTGCTGTATTTCCCTGGACTCCGGTTGGGAGCCTGAGGATCCGCAAGAATCACAGACCTGGTCTTGATGGATGGTTTATGCTTTGTATGTTTATTTTTCCATGGTATTTGTGTATTTGGAAACATTCATGGATTTGGATGGAAGATCGGTTCATGCCCACGTACAACGTAAGATGGTATGTAATCCATGCAGCTAATAATCACACCTTTCATTTGCACCAGAATCTGGTGTCTGAGTGTCCACATGAGCTTCATGCACGGAGTGGGCAGCTGCCAGCAGATCCTCGAAGAGGGGTGCCCAAAGAGTGGCTGCAGGTCTGCCTCTGCACGTGTCTCTCATCCAGGCTTCTCCAAAGCCACTTGCAAGGCCCACGAGGAGATGCATTCTGAGGTGCTCTTACTACTGCTTCTCTCCTTTCAGGTCTCTCCTACCAGGTCCAAGATGTTGCCATATCAATGCTACATCTGGATAGCGGGATTCACAGGTGGGTGCATGGGGAGGGTGGGGAGCTGCAGTATAGACCTCCAAGAGCATGAGGGGCAGCTCCACAGCAGAAGAGGGTGAGGAAGCAACCACCTAAGTTCATGTGCCTCAAGATGTGACAGGCTGACAGCAGCATCCTGCTCCTTTAGGCGTGGTAGAAATGCATAGCAAGAGGAAGTTCCTACAGTGAAGAGCCTGTGTTTTAAGTTGATGATAAAGACACAGGGGATAGGAGAGGAAGCATATGGTATTAATTTATTGTAGCTGTCGTGTTTCTTGGGCTGCTTCACCTGCATGGGGCTAAGTACCAGTAAGTTCTTCTGCGGACAGCTGGCTTTCCAAAACTTGAGGTGCCTTTCAGAAAGTCCTTATGTAAAGAAAGAAGAAAAATAATGAACATCTGGAAACATGCTGGAAAGCTAATGGTGTTTTCTCCAGAGGGTGGAAATTCCCTCCCCAGATGACAGGGAGGGGATGGGGGAGCAGAGCAGGCTGGACTCCCCCGTGGAAGGAGCTCAGGAGTCAGCCTTGTAGCTCACCCGAGCCTCGGCTGCCAGTGAGAGGGGGGAAGAGGAAGGATGGCCAGATCCAGGAGCAGAGGTGCTCCCTCAGCCTCCAAAGGCAGCCCCTGAAGGCCGGTTTTATACATGTGTGAAGGCACACACCTTCCTGCCTGTAACAACTTTCCTTTTTAAATATGTGCCTGATGCTATTTTAATAATAGTGACGCTAGAGTATTTTACATTTGTGTTTCACTTTTTGTAAAGTTTTTGGAGGCTTCTCTTTCCTCCACCGTTTGTTGCTCACAGGGAAAAATGTAAAAATCAAGCATTGACTTTTGCGCCTAACTTAGAATTTTGACAACTTCTAGTTATCCGGTGCTGACATTTAGCACAGTTTACTGTGCAGTCACTCAGTGCTATTGCAGTGAGGTTTCATAAAGGCTGCAATTACAAAACAGATGAGACACTCTAGTTTACATAGAGGAGGCGGTGGTGTAATTTTTGTGGTTCTACTGCCAAGAGATTGAGGACCCAGGGCTTGTTGCAGACTCTGATGTGCTCTTTGTAGGCAGCGAGAAGTTCAACATGTCACTTTAAGAAACACTAGTTGAAAACCCAGTTCTGAAAATATTTCACCTAATATGGGTAAAACTACCTCTTTAGTGTACTAGAACTTGAAGCAATTCAAGGAAATGTCTTTCCTGTTTGTTTACTTCAAACCCTCAACAACATTGTGGGCTTAATGAGGTTCACTGCTTCTCTCCTCTCTCAAGCTGTTCGGGGTTTTTTGGTGCTCTACCACACAAGTGAGTCTTTTATGTCATAAAGGTGAGAAAATACTGCAACAAAATGGGAGGGCAAGATTGCAAAACCACTGACGGTAGCAAAGGACATTTGGCAGGCACAACCTTTGAAACCACTTGGATTTTTTTAATTGTCTAGATTTCAAAGCAATGAGATCTTTCTGGCTTCCCAGACTTATCACCAAAATCTTTCTGATAGGCCTCCCCTTGAAGCATACACTGACCTGGGAATACAGCACTGAACTAGGTCCTCCTATATACCTTACGAGCTCTGTTTCAAACATCTTTCTGCTTTAGGTTTAAATGTATATTCTCTGTGGGGAGTGGCTCATACAGCATCTGTATCCAATTTTGTCATCTGGAAGATCATAGGATCACAGAACCATAGGTTACTTGATGCTGGGGGGGACGTGAGGAGGTCTCCAGTCCAACCTCCTGCTCAAAGCAGGAGCAGCTGTGAGATCAGAGAAGGTTGTTCAGGTTTTCATCCAGTTGTGTCTTGAATACTTCCAGGGACGGAGGCAGCCCATCCCACTGTTTGAGTATCCTCATGGGGAAAGATTTTGTCCTTATATTCTGTCTGAAACTCATGCTTCACCTCGTGCCCATTGCTGCTCATCTTCCCATCCGGCTGCAAGCAGCCTGGCTCCCTCTCCTCTATAACCCTCTCATTAGGGGTTGCTCTTCGGTCCTCCCAAAGCTGTTTCAGCTCTGGTCTGAGCCAGCCCCCATCCTTCAGCCTCTCCTCATGGTGCAGATACATGAGACCTGTGCCTCCCTCCAGGCTGACCTGACCAGCAGGAACTGAGGAAGTGCGATGTGGTGCTTGTCCCAGGGTCTTGCCTGGCCACTGCATCCAGCTGTGGGCACTGTCATTTAAGAAACATGGTGAGCAGACGCAGAGAGCAACCGAAAGGATGAAAACTGATTTGTTAGGAAGGGCTGAAGGAACTGGATTTACTTCAGCTGGAAAGGAATGGAGTACGTGTAGATCAGGAGTGAGGGGGAACGGTAACAACGGTCTCCTGATGAGTAGGGGTTTGTTATGTTGCTGGGGGTCGTTACTTGTCTTTGATAGCCATTGGGAGTAAGAAAATAGAAATTAGACGTGTTTTTCAATATAGATGATGCAGGTTATATATAAGGAAAAATATTCAAGTGTACGGGCAGTAGAGTAGTGCCTGGTCAACCAGCACAATCATGGACTTGTGTCACTTAATTTTTAAAAATAAATTAATTGACTGTCTATTAGAGTAGATGTAGTAGCGGTTTAGTCCTGCTTTTAAGCAAGTTTTCATGGAGACTCCAACTTGTCCTTGTTCTCCTTGCCTCCAACCGTTGGAGCCCTGGGTATCAGGAGTTGGGGTTCTACTCCCACCTTTGCTAGCAGCTTTTCTGTCCCCAAAAAGGGTCCCAGAGTCCCACAACCGAGTTATCTCTGTAAGATGGGATCCTGCTAATGTACCCCAATGTTGTGGACTTGATGGTAGGATTTGGGGTTAAAAGAAAAGGACATGACTAGTTTCACACTGCAGGGCCTTAATCTTTATAAAAAAGGCATATTTTGGGGATATTTTTAAAAAAATCCTCTTTTACTAGACATTAAACTAGGAATCAGAGGGATAACTTATGCTATGAGGTTGTGCTTCTATATAACCTAGAAGCTAACACAGATGGGGGGTCACGGTCATGGATGCTGTTACAGTAGGATGAAGAGATGGTCCCTCCACTGAGACACCTAAGCTAAATGAGAAACAAGGAAAAAAATATCGATACAGGCAGGAAAGTAGGAAGGAAGATGGAGAAAATAACACTGCTCTTGCAACTCCACCAGGCTCAGAATTCCTCGGGTATGTCAGCAGCAACCTTTCGCAAGCAGCAGCAGAAAGGAAATTGTTGGTAATGCTCATCGCAGTGCCACAGGCATTTCCTGCTCTAATTATAGATGTTGTGGTATCTTGGGCATGGCACCAGGGGCATCTCACAGACTTGCTGGACTGCTGCCATGCAGGGAATTGCAGTGCATAAGCTTTAAATGGTGTGGTCAGAGGCGATAAGTGCTGGGACTTTCCAGTGGAGACCACTGTAGGTAGTTTGTGGTTGGAAGGATGGCAACCAGAGTGATGAGCTTTCAAATTGTGATTTAAAGTGAAAGGTAAGCCCAGCAGGAGTCTGTGGGCATTTGCAAAGACATCCAGGCTGTTGTGTGGGAAACAAAGCAGCCACTGTGGCTGCAGAAAGTGCCCATTTTTTGCCAGCAGTCCTCAGTTAACAAAACTATTTTTAAAACTAAAAATACTTGTAATTATTCTATCTTTTTTTTTTTTTTTGGCATGCAATTTTGTTCAACACTGACCAACATTCTTTGTGAAATCCTGACTTTGCTTTTTTTTGGGTATAAACTGACCCCTACGGGTCTACAGCTGCAGCTACTGCTATTGCTCCCTGGTACAAGCCCCAGGGCCAGAACTGTGTATCTCAGGTAGAGATTTTACTCTTACCTCTTGGAGTAAGAATTCTATCTCTCTGATGTGTTTTCATTTGGGGTTCTGAAAACATCTGAGAAATATTAATTACTCAGATGTCTTGGATGTCAGCATGTGTGAGAAATTTGCTGGGTGAGGCTGGGCAGAGCCAGGCTTGGGCCAGCCAGTCTCCGGATGAGAGGTTAACGTGGAGTGAAAGCAGCTCCTCATCCTCACTGTGAGTGGCAATTGCACTGCACTTCATTGGCCTGTCCAGAATTTAAGAATTTTGCATGGGTTTTTCCTGCTTGCCCCATATCTGCTTTATGCTTAGGAGAGAATGGAGATGAAGGAATTATGGAGACAAAGAAATTATGGAGACAAAAGAATTATGTCACATATTTCATATTTTAAAAGCCCTTTTTTTAAACTTTCTTTACCTAGGACCTGTTGGGCACAGCTTCCTCTCCCTCCCTGAAGGGGCAGGCATGGGATGCTTCCTGCCCTCCACGAGGTCTACCAGAGGCTCTGAGCCACTCTATCAAGGATGAGAAAGGAGAGACATCATGCTGCCTGCCTGCAGCCACCACTGGGGGAAAACAGCTGAGAAAATCCAAAACACAGAGCCTACACCTCTGCCTTCAGCACCACCAAGGCAGCATCAAATCTTTTTAAAGGTTCAGCAGAGCAGCTGTGGCCTGGGAGGGATGACTGATTCCAGGACTGGGGCAAAACTGTGGGTCCTGCATGCAAACTGACAGGGTTTGCTGGATTTCAGGGCACCTGAGGACAAGAGCCAGGAAGCCAACTCCTCTCCCAGTGGCTCCGGAGGAAACAGCTGGAAGGGGAACTGCAGGCACAGCCATGCTTTAACGTCTCTTGTTCAAACCTGTTCTTGCTTGGGGGTTGCGTGGTGGGGGCTGGAGTCTGGGCTTCATGTGCTGAAGCTGGCAGCCTAAAAAGTAGAGGCTCAAATGTTATATTCCCCGCACAAGCAGAACGGAGCCTATAAAAGCTCTCATGCTCCTGCAATCCATCATACAAGATGAATAAAGGCAGTAAAAGTAATGATAATCACCTCAACTTTATACACAGGAAAGCAGATGGCTGAGGGAGAGAAATGACTTCTTCCACGTCCCTGCAGGGAGTGCAGCCCCATTTCCCAAGCTGAGCAGTTAGCAGGTAAGCGGGTGTCTCCTGGGGGCAACTGTTTTCACAGCAGAAGCTCATTAGAAAGGAACCAGACCTTTATTTATTTTGCTTCCTCGTCAGTTTCATGCTTTGAGTTTTGATATTCTGTCAACTCAGTTCTTTCTTGTTTGTATTCTTCTAATTTCAAATGAAGGTGTATTGCTGACATTCATGCAATAGAACTGTTTCTCATGTCTAATCCTTAGAAAAGTTCTAAAGTTGCTGTTTGGGTGTATAAATGGCCTCCCTCCTCAATCCACGCAGGATTGTAATGCGTAAACCAGGTGTGACTCCTGGTTTAGAAACTGAAAGCCCAGGGTATTGCTTTTCCAGGTTGAATAGCTACATAAAAGAGGTCACGTTGAGACTTCATAACTCTGGCAAGGTAACATACACTAAGAGCTGGGAGCCAAATGGGACTGAGAAAACGTTGATGAGTCAAGTATGTGTTCATCTTCTCCACCTACCTCTCTACCTATAAATCATCTGTAAGAGGAGATAACTCCTTCCAGAGGCCATCATGTCCCTTCACCAGCCTGTGAGTTGTTGCGGCCTGGAGAGGGCTGTACCTCTGATGGGCTGGTGCTGGTTAGGAGGATGTAAATGTATCCTGGATTAAATAATCTCTGGCTCTGCATGGCTGGAAATGAAAGACAGAGTTATTTCTCCAGGTCACTGCTAGCACAAGTAGTGCTGCCACTATAGTTTCCTTTTTCTGCCTGGGCATTTGAGCATTTTGCTAGGTCTGTATACTGCAGGTAATGTCCTTGACCTTTTTCCTGACCACACACCTGCAGAAGGCCCAGGGCACTGTCCCAAAAGAAACCAGCGGTGGCTTGAGCTGACACAACTTTGAGGCAAAGGCCTTCTTTTGCCTTCCTCCCGTAGCCAGACCTTACTACCAAAATGTCACTCCGGCTGCCAGTTCCTTGCAGTCGTGCGTATGAGCTCCTTTCTGCTATTTTGGTGAATGCATTCCCCTGCCTGAGGAGCTGTGGTGAACAGCTGGCTGCCTGACGCCCTCCTGCTGCCCTCTAGCGGGTGGATTCAGAAGAGCTCAGGCACACTGTGGGGAAGACTTGCAGTCAAGAGTAACAGCTCTGGGACCTGAAGGACATCAAGTGTCACTGCCACCACCGCAAGGCTCCAAGTGGCCAGGCAGCCACCCCAGCGTGGACTATGAAGGCTTAGGTGACAGCAAATGCATAGTCTCTAGTCCTTTCTCTACCATTTGTGTAGATTGCAGGTCTGAAGTGACTGCTGGCTTTTTAAAGCATTTGCACATTGAATGCACATCATAAATCCACAGATTAGATTGATTCCTCTCCTGCTTTAAAACAGTGAGAAACTCCTTTGCATGAAGCCCTCTTTACTCACAGCTCCACGCTGGCCACCATGTATGGGGTGAGATGAGTTCCCTGGGGGGGACTGGCTTTGAAGGTCTGGGGAGGAGGCTGAAGATTGTCTTCCTTGTGGGCACCCTCCCCACTTGGTCATTTCCAGCCATGGTTGGGGTTGCTGACCTATGCCAAGCCTTCCCACATCTCCGTGCTTATCTGCAGCCAGCTGAGATGGCCTTCAGTATCATTTCTGTGGCCAGCTGTTTTCCTGCCATGGTTTTCTGGAGCTTTCTGCATCAGGGGAGTAGCTCATCTGTGGCTTCAGCAAATCCTTGTTGGTGGCTGGTCCCTGAGTCTGAGAAACTCCTCCTGTTTGCCAGGAGTTGCAGACCATCGACAGCCTTCATCCTACATGTGCCAGGTGGTGGTCAAGCTGCTGCTCAGGGGGTTGGCAGTGCTTGAGCACGGCAGGATGAACTGGTGACAGGACCTCTGTGGGGCAGAAATTAATCAGACAACCATCACTTCTTTTATCTCGTTACTCAGTAATTTTTAAAACTAGGATTTTCAGTAGTTGAACTTGCAAAACCTTTGAAAAGCAAAAGAAACCCAAGAGTTTAGCGTTTTGCCATAAGAGGGCAGTCTGAGATAACCACATATGTAAGTTATCTTGCACAGGCCTGAGGTTGTCTTATCCGAAAACCCCCCAGACTTACAGGAATTAATGTATTGTCCCAAAACAATGTCTTACATTTAACTTTAGAAGGGATTTTTGCAACTGGTGACACAGAATGAGTGTAAAAGGAGGTACTGTAAATAACAGTAAATACAATGAAGTTCCTGCATTCCTGGAAGAAACAGAATGATGTCTGAGACCCAATCTCAGGAGTCAGAGGGATGAGATTCAACTTTGCACAGCTGTATTCTCCTACTTGGAATATGGGTTTTGAATTTTCCCTGCAGAAGAAAAACTACGTAGCCTAAGGTGGGAAGCAGACCATGGCAGCACATGCCACCAGTGAAAGTGCAGAACTACTGCAAGGCAGGGATGGGGCACCACGGCATCTTCAGAGAAAGGTTTGTAAGGAGCTCTCAGGTCTTGCTCGCTGGCAAGGAGGCCAGGTCCTGCCAAAAGAGGACGGGCAACCATGATCCTTGTAGTTCCTGCTGTGTTTTTCCCAGTTGCACAAAATCTCTAATGACAGGAAAGAAAAAAGGCGCCTGGTGCAGGGCTTTGAAAGGTTGCCTCCTGCTAGTCTGATCTCTGGGGTCTGGAAGAGAAAAATCTCACCCTCTTTAAGCCCAAACTTGTCTTCCTGTGGTGCTGGCCAAGGCACTTGTATGCCCTACACGTAAGCCACTGGTGAATGGATGTAGGATACTTTCCACAGCATCATCCACTGGCTACATCTTGCAGAGTGCCGTAAAACACCGCTGCTGCCACCCTTCCATGTCAGGTATATAATGCACTGCCACTCCAGCCCCTGGTTGCTGTTCTTGGCCATCTCCTGGCACAAAACATAGGTCCAGAAGAAAAGAGGATTAAAGCTGTGGAGGGTGCTGCCTCCCAAGGTACTGCTGAGGGACTGCTGCAGCAGCAGCAGCAGAGAGGCCAACCCCAGAGCTGGCTGCAAACTTCAGCTCTAGAGCTGTGAGAGCTGGTGGAAGGCCACCTCTTCTTCCTTCCTTTGCTTGGGCATCACGGTGGCTCAAAGCTACCCCAAAACATCTTTTTTTTTTTTTTTTTTTTTTTTTTTTTTTTTAAAAATTGTTTTTTTTTTGGTTTTTAAAAAAAAAAAAAAAAAAAAAAAAAGTTCTAGGAAAAATATTAAACCC
>NW_015094506.1:9801346-9868317 GCF_001431845.1 Calidris pugnax | reverse complement strand
GGTCTCCCTAGACCTTCTGACTTTGGGAGAAGGTCTGTGTGGCTGTCACCAAATGTCTCATACGTACTGATGATTTATCAGCTCAGAGTCAACCCTGGCCACCAGCAAACCCCAAAAACGTGCCAGTCTGGCTGCTCCATCACCAAGGCAGGAGCCTGGGATGCAGGAAAGGGAAGAGCTGCCAAAGGAGGGACCTGCAGGCAATTCCACCTTCCCTCTTCTTGATCCCCTCTCTCTCCACCACTTTGGTTCCTTATTTCCCACCTCTCCATCTCCTGAAACTCCCTTCTCTTTTGCTCCCTGAGCTGCAGCGAGTTTTCGCTGGACGCCGGTTCACTTCAGGTCTGTCGGCAAGACATTTTCTCCGCCTCCACACTCTGATGAAATTCCTTAAGGATCCTGTTAAAGGGATACATTTTTAGTGTCGGGATCCAAGGACACATGCGCAGAGCCCGTCGTGCAGTCCGTAAATACGGAGCGGAGAGTAAATCTGTCACGAAGATCCCAAGGTTATGCATTTAAACAGTCTCCCCCAGGGTATTTTATGACAATTTTAACAGCAGGCAGGGTGACTGCAAAGCAGATCATAACTAAAACTCTCCCAAAAATTTTTTTTTTTTTTTTTTTTTTTTTTTTTTTTGTGAAAACATCATTTTTGCTATGCTCTTTATCCAATACAGAGTGCATTTCATGCTTTTATTAGCTTAGACAAATACATTTGCTTCATGACGCAGCTCAAGGGCAGCTGTTCAGTCAATAAAAACTGAAGAGAGCAAATGTTGTTTATGTCCCTGGATCACCCTGGAGGGCAAAAATAATCAATCTCAACCTCTCCTGCAAGAAGAACCACAAAGGGAGACAAACCCCAGAGGTGGCTGGTGACAGTGTGACACCAGGGCACAGAAGCAGGCTCACGTTCAAACCACAGCAGCACTCAAGGGCAGGAAACTGAACCTCTGGCCTCCAGCCCTAGGGTGTGAATTGCTCTCATAGAAACCCAAGAGCTGTGCTCTCCCGGCTGCGCTGTACCAGACCATCAGACTGAGAAAGCTTCAAAAGCTCTTTTTGGTGTAACTGAAGCTACCAAGCAAAGAGGTTCGAGCATGCTCTGGCAAGATTTGTTCACAGATGTTGGTGAAATATATCTGTGCACCTAATGTACTGCAGAATCTCTTTGAGTATAGTTCAGGTTTTAAGAAAATAAAGTTCTCCCACAATCCCTACAGTCTTAGGGGTTTGCTAGATAAGTGCCTCTGCATAAATCAGATGTGCTTTAGCTGTGGCAGCAAAATCTGGCTTCATGCATCGTGAAAATCAGAAGAGAGCTTTGAGCCATGGCCTATTCTAGTTTAAGTTGCTGATTCTGGGTTTGTCCAATTCTACCAAGAGTTGGTGATGAACCTCTGCATTGCATGAGTCCCTCTCCTGCTCCAGCATGGGAAGAGGGTGAAGCCCAATCATGTTTCCCACCCAGGGTTTGCATGCTTGGGTGAACACACTGTTCCCCGGGCTCACTGACACTGCACTCCAGCATCCTCAGGAAAGCCCTGTCCCTCTCCTGCGACCCCTCTCCTGTGGCAACCAGTTGATAAAACTTGTCTTCTGGTAACCTGCCCGTTAGCTTATGCTTGTCTTGAGCTCAATCTCT
This sequence comes from Calidris pugnax, assembly GCF_001431845.1. Classification (NCBI taxonomy): domain Eukaryota; kingdom Metazoa; phylum Chordata; class Aves; order Charadriiformes; family Scolopacidae; genus Calidris; species Calidris pugnax. The sequence continues at coordinate 9,866,669 of NW_015094506.1, read as the reverse complement.
CCAGTAAAGGTCAACCTAGAGCTAATTTTGTCTGAGATGAGGTACTGATTTGTATTGTACAGGAATGGGCAGGGTTACAGCAAGCTAAAACTGGGCTCTTCCATAGCTTTTGGTGCACAATTAGCTCTGGTTTGGTTTTAGTAGTTCCAGTTAAATGTTGTTTCCTGTGCCTTTTTCAATGTTGTTTTTCAAGAATGGAAACCAAAAATACGTAAAACATTTGATACTCCCTCCTCAAGTCCGCTTTGACTATCACATATAATGCAATAACATAAATTGTTAAAGATAAACCACCAAATACCCAGAAATAACAGCCTGTGGGAGGAAGGAACGGAAAACTTCCCAACCTGTTCCAACCCAGATAATCTGAAAAAAACCCCACACTGATTTTGAGGTTTTTCTGGGGGGAAGGAGATAGCAGGAAAGGGATATTTGACCCCCATGCTGTCATCATGGGTTTCTTGTCTGTCATGACAAAACATTGAAACAGCAATCCTTTTATTTCACAACATGTAATAGTTGATAAAATTGTTCTTGGGAAAACCTGAAGTCGATCAAATACACACTCAGTCTTACTGTAATTAGTGTGTTAAATACAGTTAAGTGTTTAACCAGTATTTGGAAATAGAGGTGATCTTGCTTTTGATGAGCAGGAGACAGATCTTTAATGACAGTGATCCTTTGCCATTTCTGCCTACCATTTTACCTTTAAAGCTGAGGGAGCAGGCAAATAGCTTTGCAGCCCAAAGGGAGTTTGCAGTTTGCTATAAATGCACACAGAGGCTTCATAAAAGCAAACTGAATTCCTCGGCTGTATACGGGCAGATTCCTTAAATCAGTGCAGTCATGCTCACAGAAGTAAAAAATGGACCTGTCATCTCTGAGGAGCGGTTAGTCTGCTGCTACGCTCCCATGGGAAAGGGAAAAGCAATTTTCCCAACTGAAGGAATTGCTCTGTAATGTAAGAGATCATTGAAATGCAAGTAACAAACCAAAACAGATGAAATATGCACAAAGTAAATAGATCAAAGACATTGAGATAATTAATTACCAGCGGTCTAGTTCTCAGAGAAAGACCATTCATTCACAAAGAAGCCACTGTACCCCACACTTCCCAATATTGGTGTCTACAGCACAGAATTGCTGATATTTGTTAATAAGTAAAGACAGAATTATTATGCCAGAAAACTGACTGCCCTAAGAGTTTGTGTTCTGTTACGGTAAAACCTTGGCCTACAAATAAACTTTACTACATTCATAACATTTTAGTTTAGGAAAAAGTGCCAAATCCATTTTTGTGTTTACTAACGTGGAAGTTTTGATCTCTGCTAATCATTCGTGTGTTTACACAGCCATTTCAAAAGAAAACTCAATGACATTCTGAACCCAAATTCTCTTAATTCTTAGTGGCTGGATACCCATCTTTTTAATCCCATTAGCACAGCAGGAATATTTCTGCTGTAAGGACAGTGACTGTGAGAAGGATGAAGCCTTGCATTAGTGCTGGCTCTTTGTCTGCCCGCACACTGAGATGCCCCCATTCCCTAAGGAATTACTGGAATGATATAAAAAAATGGACTGAATTTATTTTGAGCTGTGCGCTCTTGTCTGATGGGGAGCTGAGCACCTTGAAGGCACAGTAAGGCCTGGGGCCACAGGGTTGGTTATTCCTGTGAGGAGGAGTGTGATACAAACCAGGTGTGAACAGTAAATTTTATTTGTTGTGTGTCTGTGAACCCAAATGTTTGCCAAATGGGAGAATTTGCTGGGAGCAGACACTAAGCTGAGAGGCACCAGGAGGAGTGAAGGGAGAAAGATGCTGATTGCTACCTGGGGGTGGCACCAGGCACCTACCCTCTGCCAAAACCACCAAGAGCTTGATTTAGCCATTCGATATTTAAATCTTGTTGGAGAATGGCATTTGAAGCATCCCGGGGAAGCTGCATGTTTCTCTGAGGGATGCTAAGGGTGTTCATCCCACCCATTCCCAGCACCTTCTCCACTGTGTCCTTCAGCCCCTAATTTTGACTCCTAAACACTTTACGGGTGGCTGAGGGCCCTGCGGTTTCTCCCACTCCTTGAAGGAAAGCGAAACACTTCCTTGAGGAGAGGACTAGTACAGCACAAAGGAGTCCAGGCAGTGGTGGGATGGTCAGGACAAGTGAGAGGCAAGGTCTCTCATGTAGGCAGGTGCCAGCAATTTGGGACTTTCAACATCCCATCTTTACCTCTGCGTCCCCTGGTAACTTCGACTCTGCTTAGGTGAGACCGCAGTCTTGTGGAGCTGCCTGAAGGATGCACAGTGCCATAGACTGGGATTTCACCCACTGACACAGGACCTCTGAGCCCACCAAGGGACAGGCTGTGTGACTCCACAAGCTGTGGAGGGAATGGCATTAGAGGACAACAAGGGAGGGATGGGACAACAGCCGTGTTCCCCAAACACCTGGGAGAGAGGGCTGGAAGGCCAAAGGGGCTTGGGAGGAGAAGGGTGAGCAACTGCTGGGATCTGAGGGAGGCGAGGTGGGGAGCTCTGTGGCGGAGGGTAACTCTGATGTGGGAGGGTACTGGGAAAGGGGAGGTACAGAGTGCAGTGCCCCAGTTGGGAAGCACTGGTGGCTGTGGACAACACTGGGATAATACCCTGGAGGCAACGGAGATGCATGTGAGGGCCAAGCCTCAGCTCTGCAGCACATGGGATGGGGAATGGGGACTTTGGGGCAAGAAGACTGTGGGATTCAGGGGGAAGAAGGTGGTCTTGGGGTGGAGTCATCTTTCCTTCCCCTCTCCTCTCTTTTTTTCTTTCCAAAAAACACAGCACCCCTCACCTGGATGGATGGATGGACAGATGGATGGATAATTGGCAAGGGGTGACTGCTTCATCCTCTTTGAGGATTATTTCCCAAAGAATTATATCCCAACCAACCATGTTCAAAGATGGGCTTCCAAGTTTTTCCTGTGAAAATTTGTCACAGATTCCCTCTCCCTTTTAACAACACCTCAGCAATGATAAAAAAAATCTGGAGAAAGCACTCTCTGTTTCTATGAATGAGGGGGCTCCAGTGCATCAGACTTGGGACTTTGAGCTTTGTGTCTGGCAAAGACCCTGCTGTTGTCTCCAGCTTTAACGCTCTCCCAGAATAGTGTTCTCCCACCAGGTTATAGAGCCTAAGCCAAGGGATTTAAGGAGCAGCAAGTGATAGGGGACAAGTGTGAAGGCTTAGTTTACTTGGTTTAGCACAGACCTTTAATTTTAGCCACCGCAAATATAATAAGGCCTTCTCTTTATTTATCTATGCAGCCATGGGGCAGAAAGGGCAGAGGAGCTTAAAAGACTTATTCATGCAAGCAGGGCTGCTGTGCTAAGTCCACTATTTATACACTGCGAATATATTTCATTCAGGTTAATGCAACAAGGAGGAAAATGGATGCAAATAATTGTGTCGCCATCTCCACAGCAGTACAAAGGCTGAAAATGTGACCAGAGGCCAGCAATCTTCATACTTTCCCTTCGGCAAAATGGAAAGCACCTACGCACAAGGGCTGAAAGTGTTTCCTAAGCCACCCCAAAACAGAACAAAATTTGCTTGTGTCCTGTTGCTTGGGGACTGCCAAAAAATTCTCTGTCATCTCTCTGCCTGTTCTATTTTAAGCAGAATGGTTTCCCAGCTGAGGGAAAAATAGCTCAAGTTTAAGACATTTTTGGCATTTTTCAAGAATTCCTGCTTCCAGTTTCTTGCTTGTGCCAGGCAAATTGATTTTGCTGAACTTTGGCACAGTTTATGCAGAATATTTCAAGGTGTTACAAGGCAGTGTTTTGGGCTGTAGGTTGGTGAAAGCTTGGTACAAGCACAGGAAAAAGGCAAAAATGTAAGTCATCTTTGCAAGCTGCATCCCTGAAGTGGTTTAACTGTACCCACGCACCTTTCATCTCTTGATACTGGTAAGTGAGAAATGAACTGGGATTTTAAGATAAGAATTGAAAAAAATCAAGGCCAAAATAGCTGTTTTGCTTCCAGAAGCCTGTGGTAAGGCTAGGGGAGGAGAGGAGTGCTGCATGACAGAATGCCACCTATTCTCAGGAGGGCTCCAGCAGCCAGAAGGGACATGGGGTCAGGTCACACCTCACTGTCACCGGTTCCCCCCAGCACCTGGGGACACCCAGCAAATGCTGCTGAGCTGTGACAGCCAATCAGTTGCTCTTGCAGCTGCATTTGGTGCTCCACACAGCCAGCACCAGTCCAGAGCAAGCTGTTCAAGCCATGCTTGGCCACCGGTGCTGGGGACACTCTAGCTATGACTCTGCACAGCATGTTGAATGCCACCATAGGAGGACAAAGCAGTAATGGAACATCACCTTTCCTGCTCCTGCACCCTGTCCAACACCAGCACCCCTTTCCCTCCAGCTCCGTCATAGCTGAAAATACACTATTAACGGCCTCCCAGTCCTACTGGGTGAGGATTCCTGAAATAACACCTTTTCCCACCCCTCCCTGCCTGGAGCAGGGTTATTTGCCAGCTCTGCTCAAAACAAGGACTAACCTGTACCATGGGAACACCTATTTAAAGAGATACTATTTTAGCTACTCCTTTCCATAGCCGAAGTGCCTGGAGAGAAGCCAGGAGCCATTCTCAGGCACCTCTGAGCCGCTGGGTAATCCGGCTGCAGCAGAAGCACTGGGTCAGGGTGGGAGAGGACTGGTTTTATCTGGCTCACAGTTTTACAGTCACTCTTTCCAGGAACATGTTCAGAATGAGTCTGCATTACTTTGCTTGGCCATCCTTGTTTTCCAGCTGATTTTCTGATTTCTGTCCTAGCTCTAACATTTCAAAAGAAAAGGATGCACACAGAGAAGTCACTGATGCAGTGATGAAAAAGTGCAGTCTTCCTTCTTGTTTCTTACAGATTATCAAGGCTGCTGAGATCAGAACACGTGTTTTTCCTACTGCATTAAACATTTTGAATGTATGCTAGAAATGTTAATACGTTATTGAAGGGACTGGAATTTTTTCTTCAGGTGCGATGCCCTTGGGCCATTTGTGCTTCACACATGACTGCAGGTAAGGGCTTGTTACATTGGCAGAAACATGCACTTAATGAAATGTTATTCTCCATCTTATTATAGTCAATAAGGGAGCTCAGCAGTCACTCAGCTTTTTCCTCAAAAGCTTTGCCCTGGAGTCAGAGCTGCAGCAAGACTGGGGACAGAGGGGACCAGAACATTTCAGGACCCTGCCGGCTGCTGTGGCCACCTGAGAGACCAGCCAGGAGACGTGCAACAAACAGTAGGTGACAGCAGCAATGGGAAGGAGCCCAAGAAGGAGGAGGAGGGAGCACTGAAGAGTACCAGGAACAAAAGCTCCGGAAATGGAAAGGGATGGTGGGGGCAAGGTGCTAGATATCACCCTCCCTCTGCATGATGTTGCTGGTGGCCTGGTCCTCCCTAAAGCTGCACAGATATAGCACCACAGTCCGAAGAAGCAAGGAGGCTCCCTGGGAGGTTAGGGATGTCCTGACAGCAGAACATGCATGGGAGGGCAGATGGGCTGTGGATGCCAGGGCCACATGTGGCACCTCTTGCCCAGGGGAGTGTCACCCCGGCAGTAAACCCTGTCTCATGGACACAGTCCTGGGGGGAACCAGTCAGCCCCTGTGGCCCAGGGGGGTTGTGGGCTTGCTTCACACCAGGAAAGGTTAGTGGCACAAGTCCTTGCACTTGGAGAAGCCTCTACCTCCTCTCAACAGCTTTGCAGAAGTTGGCTGTAAGATGGCTGCTCTGCTCTGGGATCCCTTTTGGAGACTTTGGCTTTCGTTTCTGGCTAGTTTTATCATCTGTTATGGTGTGGCTATCTTATTCTCATTGCATATTATAAGTTAAAATAGTCACACACTGTCTCATCTTTATCTTGAAGCTTTAGAGAGCCAGCAGGATAAGTTCTCCTGAAAGTATTGATAAGTACCCATGGATGAAGGGCTGGGGCTTTGCAGTATGACTTGAACCAGCATCAGGTTCCATTTGGGTTTTTCAATTCAGATTTAACTTTAGGCAGTTTGAAGACATTAAGGTGGCAAAGGGCACATCCTCAGGTAGCTGCACTCAACAAACAGGCACAGGTTTTCTTGCTGGACATTGGCAGGGTCTTATTGCATATCCACAGGCAGCGTCTTGGGGGACAGAGCGTGTTCAGGGCATCAGAGCTGATGGAAAAAATTCCACATACATGGAGATGGATCCATATGGCTTTGCAGAAGGGAAAGTTTTGCAGAAGGATCACTGGGCTGAGCTGAAGGTTCTTGTGCCACAGAGCTCATTGGCTTTGCTGGGAGGCGAGTGTGCTCCCTTCCCACCACCATCCTCATCACTTTGCAGGACTGTGCCCGTATTTTGACTCCTGAACGCGTGGCCTCAGCACGGCCGGGCGCTGGTCCCAGCCTCTCCAGCAAGCAGAGCGTGGTGTTCCGCCTGTCTGCTCACGGCTTTCGCCTTTCTTCTGTCCTCCTGCTATTCTATCGCTACCATAAAATGCAGTTCTGACCTTTTTGTCCTCAGCAAGCTATTCATTTAAAATACAAATGCTGTCCTCAAACAGCAGTCATTAATATGAGGCAGCAAATTCTTTGCTTCGTTCTTTATTGTTGATTTCCCCCCATTGGGAAACTGGGTGGCAGGAGAACTGCATAGCTGCAGGAGCAGCTTGCTAATTGCATACTTTTAAATACTAATTTGTGTGGGTTTGTTTGGTTATAAAGGGAAAAAGAAACAAGCCAGGGGGTGATAAAAAAATGTCAAGGTTATAAACCTCACAGAAGCTCTCTGGCCTGGAATTTTTATTAATTCTTTAAATGTAAATTGCAGGCCCACGGCTGCACATCCATGCCCCCAGCTGCGCGCCAGGTAGCGTGGTGCAATTCGCCCTGCAGACCTTCAGAGCAGCACCCAGCCCAAAGAGCTGAGCTCTGCCCTCGGCTGCCCGGGCCAACCGAGGCCAGTGAGACGCCAGCCAGGCCACCATTCCCATTGCAGGCATCCCTCCCAGCTTGTGCCTGGCTCTTTGCAGGCAGGAACCAGACCCTGACCCAAGCCGGGTCAGGTGGTGGTGGGGGTGAATCTGTTTCTGCCTTTGGAGAGCTGAGGTTTGGAGTGCTATCATGTTAACACAGTGTCTGTGGTGGTCTAAGGGAAGAGGTGAAAGAAGGTACACATCAAGGAGTGACACGTTTTACTAAACCAAGAGGGAGAGCTGAAAAAAAAAAGTCATGTCTTTGGGCACCTGTGCTGAGATCGCTGCTCGGTTTCCCTTGGTGTGTGCACCTCTCAGACACGCCAAGGAAAATGCTTACTAAACATGAACTGCAAGCTTTCATCATTTTGTAAAGCAACTGGAAGACTTGGAAAAGAGACTGAAATAAGACTTATGGATATTAAGCTCTTTTAATCGCTCAAACCCTTGGATACCAGCTCCTGTTAGGTTATTAGAGATGGGGGTTTGTCTGGAATGTTTGTCTTCTTTGCCCACTTCCAGGCTTTTTACCATACTCGATGTCTTTCTATAGGTTCTTCCTTACCACCACAGGATGTCTGCCACTTTTCTTCTCTTTTTAAAAGGATATGTTTACATGCTCTCTTCTAAGAAGCTCACAATGCCCATGCATGGTACTCACACACACACCCAGAGCGTTTCTGCCTACAGCAATCAGATCTGTCCTATTTTGGCCATTATTATCACTTTATCTCCTTCCCTGTCTCTGTTGCTTGCGGTCACAGGTTTGGAGAAGAACCCCAGCACCCTGATATTCAGCAAGTGCAGTGCATCCCCTGCTCACCCTCAGCACCAGCACTGCCCTTGCACCCCAGGACCATGGCTGCTGGTGGCCCCCACAGCCTATGGGGGTGTCCCCCAGCAGGCCTGCTGCCTGTGCCAGGGTGCCTTGAAAGGTGTACTAAGCTGCTGCGAATGTCACAGATAAACAGCTCTAAGGACCTGCTTTGGTGCTCCGTGTGAAGGATGTGACAGCGGCCAGTGCCAGGAGGGACCTTCCCAGGGCAGCAAGTGTTGAAGGGACAGGCACGGCTCGGGGACCGATGGTTCACTGTCATCTCGGTCAGAGCTGCCACCGTATCAGCAGCTAAAGATACCAGAGGGCTCCAAGGCTGTGAATGTGAGGGAGTCAAAGTCAAGGAAAAATGTTACTGACTGTGTTATTTTGTGTCTGTTGGCATGGGAAGGGTAGCTATCTCTGCTTGTTCACTCTCTTGTCACATGATGTGATACGGAGTCAAAATGAATTTTACTGTGTACCACTTACATTAAAAAAAAAATATAAATGTTTCCCAGTATATACTACAATAGGCCACTGTTGTTATTTCCTCCTCTGCTTAATAAAGCAATCATGGTTCCATGACAGCGTCAAGGGAAATACAGCATGCAAAGGCACCAGCTCCCTCAAAAATAACTTATATTGTATTTCATTGATGAGAAAAGGTCAGAGTCATGGGCTAAGTCACACAGTTCGAGTGGGCTTACAGCGGAGAGCACTGTAACTGCAGGACTGTGCAGAAACAAAACCCTTGTCTAATTATAACACATACAAATGTTGTGTTGGCTGGGAACTGATACCTGAAGGTTGTTTCTCAGTTTATAATGGACAACACAGCGGAGCCTTTGACAGAAATCTTGGGGTTTTTTGAGTTACGTGATGCTTAAGATAATTGACCAATTAATTTCCTTAACTTGAAGAGGAAAGATGAGTCAGTAACCTTTATGGCTCATTATTATTAAAATAGTGTTTATTCAAGGAGCAGCAAAGCAAGAATTGGAGTGGAGGTCAGTGCTCAGCAGCGGGGGAGTCATTAGGGTAAGTCCACTTGGCCACAGTAAGTCCTGTAGCACCTCTGGTTTTCCATAGGTGACCCTGCCTGGCTTTCAAACCGCCATGTTCTCTCAGTAGAGGGATCCTCCCTGCCCCAAGCCTACAAGGGGTGGGCTGTGCTGGGCTCTGGATCCATGCTTTACATTTGTCATTGCTTTCTTGTGCTCTGGAGAACAGAAGGTGGGGAGATTTAAAACCATATAGAGTTTGAAGTGCTTTACTAGGGTATATTACTGGTTCTTAGCAGGCTTGCTTCGTGGGAGCTAAACTATCACCAGTAAGCCGGGTGCTAGCACACGTGCTAGCATCACCTGGGTTCCTGCAGCCACATGGTGGGATCTCCTCTGCCCTCGTGGCGTCTGCTGCTTGATGGTGGCCTGCCAGTGGAAGGGACAGGCTGTCCAACCTTCTGCAAAACCTGTGTCAGGACTGTGGCAAGTGAGACTCGTGGTGGTCTCACCATGAGAGCACTGCCGGTCATAAAAGCCCTCCCCTGGTCTGCTCCTGAGTAATCCCAGGGAAGGAAACCAAAATCCTCCCAGCAAAACAAGGGTGACAATGCTTCTCCCACAAGCCCTGGTCTCCCTGAAGCCCTCAGACTCTGCAATATCTGGGGCAAAACCTCTTTGGGCAGCACCTAGTAAAGCCCAGCACCAACCTCCACCAACAAGTTGGGTGCAACTGCTGCACCCACTGGGGAGGAGGAATTGTGAAGGCTATAGCTCTGTTACTGTCCAGCCTTCTTTCATGGATTTATCTCCATGGGCTACAGATAATTAAAATGCAAATGTTTCTCAGTGTAACAAAGAAACATTCAGAAGATTTCAGAAACTATACTAAAATCATGGTAACACAGTCCTTTACCAGCAAAAGCAACAGGCTTTCTTTGTTGCAATTCGCTCCAAAAAAAACATCCTTAGCATAACATGAAAGCAAAATCCTTGCTTCCCCGGGTGAGGGAAACTCAGGGATTAGCCATGTAGGTTTATTTTTCAGGGTGACTTCGGATTAGCTGCCCTCAGAATCTGCTATGCTGCTAACTCACACCACAGGAAACATAACAGTGCAGAAATTGTAGCATGAAGCAAGACGTTATCATCTCAGTTGTGGATTCAAGCTTGAAGCTGGCATCCAGCTGGCAGAGGCCGGATGGCTATTAAATATGTCAACAGCCCCAGATAAATGCCAGGATAGCCTTGTGAACAGGAACTCCTGATGGCATTTTCTCTTGTACTGTTGCTATTTTAGCTCTATTTGTTTTCTCTCTATTTTGGACTTTGTATATGTGTATATATATAAAAAAAGACTGCACAGCTAGAGAAAACAGAGTCCTGGAAGGAGAAGAGTGAGGATGCCAGCTGCTTACTCCTCCTTTGCCCCTGGCTAATATAACTGCTGCATGTATGATTTTTTTCCAAATCACAGAGGGTTTAAATGACAGGTATGGTATGTCCTCAGTGTATGTCATCATCTGCCAGGTATTCAAGGATTTCTAAGGATTTTAACTTGCCTGCTGTTTGAACACAGGATGAGCCGTGATCCCTGTTCTCTGGCATGTGTAGGGCTTCCCTGAGGGTGGAAAGGGAGACTGGAATTTAGAGCGATTCTTATTTATTTAGTGTTTTCCTGTACAAAAGCTGGGAGTTTTCCAAAGCTGCCTGGAGTGCAGTCATTTGTGGAGAACAACCCGTGGCTGCTACCTGGGTTATGTCGGCAGGTAACAATACCTGTCTGCCTCATGAATGTCAGACAAAGCCGTCATAAATCTTCAAGCCCAGCAGAAAAATTAATGGGAACTGCAGAGAGCAGGACCTTGTCAGCTTCATAATAGGTCTGTGGGTGGAAAAAAAATTCTTGTGCTTTCCTTCAGGCATGAGGCAAGCCAGCTACTGATGCTCGGTGGCCATTATCCAATTATAAGTGCTTTTTTTTGCTCAAAGAATTCAGTCGCTATCGCCTTTAATGTGTCAAAGTTAAATAGTCCCCAGCCCGGGGTGCAGGTGAGGGAGCAGACCATGCTGCAGCCTGTGGCAGAAGTGCCCTGGGTCCATCTCCTCCTCTCACCCTTCAGCCTTGAAGCTCTTTGCAATATTGCTTGTATTTTGTCGCTTGCAATATTGCTTTGTCATTTCAGAGGTGACCGGGGCTCAGCGGGGGCCTCGTTTCCCTATTCTGCCCCGTCCAGCTGATCGGTATCAGCCCGGGTGGGACGTCCTGTTTACGTCCCCGAGCAGGACTGGGAGTGCTGGCCTGTCCCACCGTCCCCGTCCCCGCTCCCCGCACCGCTGCCGTGGGGTGTCTGGCTCCAGGGGGGTGGGGAAGGAGAGACGGGACCAGGCTGTTTGTCCACGTTATGTTGTATTGTATTTTTACAGCCCCTTTTGGGGGTTCTGTCGGTCACCCGCTGTGACCAGGGGAATATTTTTCCCCCCTCTGCTGCATAACTTGGCTTCTGATTTCTTGTTGTTGTTTTTTTCCTCCTGCCTTTGTAGCTCTTGGCTGCGGCCGGGGCCAAGTCACGGGGCAGGATGTGCTGCTTCTCCGGAGGTACGGACATACGAGTAAATTACAGAGTTTTCAGGAATTTTTCTGGGCACTGGAAGGTGATCATCTGTACTGCTAAGATGTTAGCATGGCTCCTGGCACCAGGTCCTGTCCCGACCCCCTGGCCTGGGGGCTGCCGAAGACTGGGGTCCCTCCTGAAATGTCTCTTTTGGAGGTGTTTGACAGTGCAGAGGGGGGTTGATGGCACAGCAGAGTGGCTGTGGGCATGTTTAGTTTGCACACACAGCTCTATGGGGCCTTTTCAACCTCCTTAGGTGCGGTGCAGTGCAGCAACCAGGCTCAGGATCCCTCAAATTGTCCTCCCTGTTCCTGTCACCCCAGCAGCTTTTTGAAGACCTGATTTTCAGGTCAAGAAACAACCTGCTGTTGCAGCTCTTTCAGAGAAAGGGCTGATCAGGTTTGGACAGCTATGGCAAGCAAGGGGCAATGGCAGTGACGGCTGAGGCTCCCTCCTCTCCCACTGCCAGGGTCCCTTGTTCCTGCAGTTGCCCACAGCTGCGGAGGCATCAGAGGAGGCTGCTGATGTCCCTGCCTGGGCCTCTGCCCTGTTTATCTTCCCTGCCCTTATGGGAGGTGTGTTTAATCCCCTGCTCTTCTGCCAAGAGCATCTTAGTGATGCTTTTGGTGCCACAAAAATACCTTTGCATCTTCCCCCACCCCGACCTGCCCCTGCGGGGCAGTTGGGCAGCTGTAATGCCCTCCTTGTGGTGCTCCTGGGTCTCTTCTGCAAGAAGCTCTCTCTGGGAAGATCAGGGGATCCTTGCAAGACTGACACCTCACGTTAGGTGGGGCGAATCTCCAGTCCTTATTTGTGTACCTGAAATAATGTCTCCTTATCTCCTACAAGTGTTATTCAGATAAAGCCCAAGTAGAGATTATGCAGTGGATTTGACCACATAGAAGCTGCACAAATGCTCAAGGTCCAGGTACAAGTTGCACCTGATGCAAACAAAGGAGAGGAGAACCAGCTCCTACGAAGAGCAGACAAAGAGCAACCACGTTTTTTTGCAGCTATACATTTTAAGATTATAATGTTTATAATGTTAGAAATATCTCCTACTGAACCAGGAAGGGATGATGTGTGTGAATCAGGCATGGGAGGTACAGTGATGAATGTTCTTCCCTCCAGGTTAATGTCAGCCTAACGGCTCAGAGAAGAGGCCAAAGAAAGAAATGGCAGCAGTGTGAGCTGTCAGAGGGAGCTTAGAGATGTGAGCAGAGAAAACACCATCTGGGAAATGAAGCAGTGAGCAGCAATCCCATGGGGACGCACACGTACACACCCGCACCCACACCTACACCCCCCTAAGACCTCTCAGCATCCTGGTAAACTTCTTTTATACGCGTCTTGTACTATTAAGAAAGCATCTGGGTAGAGCTTGGAGATGTCTTGAACTGCAGATTGTGTTGCAGGCAACAAGGCTTGAGCATGGCACAATTTTCCCTGGGCTACGTGCATCAGTTGGGCGTAAGCATATCCTTGATCTCATCACACCTGTGAGTTTATCACACCTGTGAGCATCTCACAGCCATGAACACATCACACCTGCAGGCAGCCCAGCATTATTTTTACTCCAAAGGACCCAACCAGGGAGATGGAGGACTCAGGAGATGGGCGCGGCCTGGAGCTGGGCTGGGCACAGAGAGTGGCTCTCTCGATGCCTGCCATGGCACGTTGGCCTCTCGGCCATGCTAACATTTTCAATATGCCAACAAGTTTCCCATATATAGTATATTTCCCAGCCTGCGAGCCTGGCTGAGGACTCATTGCCTTCCCTTGAAGCAATAAAAGGCATTTGTGATGTTTCTGTGCTGAGCTGTGGGAAAAGAGCAGCAAGAAGCTGTGACCCCTGGGCAAGGGCATGCTTTGGAAACACCGTCATCAAAAAATCAACACATCAGCCCCGAAGGCCCACAGACAGCCCATCTCCTCCTGCCTTATCAGAGAGAGGGCTCCTCTGGATGCTGGGGACAGCAGCCACCGGACATTTCTGAGATGTTTATTCTATGCAGTGTTGATACTGAAGTCAATATGATAACTAAAAATAAAGATTAAAAAAAAAAATAATACACTGCAGCTATTTGTTCCTGAGCTGTTATGTTTACCCATACCAGCCCAGCTTTCCATTTAGGCAGGCCCGTAGTACCAGATGTTCAGTCATTTTCAGCAACATGGTCATATCCCAGAAGATTTAGCCGGCTGGAGCAACTATATTAAACATGCCTGTAATTTTCCACTGTGACTGGAAGATCGCATTCCTCTGGGGCGAGCTATGGCTGGATGGACGGGCCCCACACACATGTGGCCAGCACAGCCCAGAGCCATCTCCTGTCTCTCGTGGTGGCAGGAGGGGACACCACTCCTGCAGCTTGCTGGGGCTTAGTCTGGCAGGTGCCAAGAACAGAGGAGGCCTCTGTCAGCAGGACCTCCTGGGAGGTGATGGAACATGCTGTTGGGGTCGGTGGGTTGCCCAGTACCGCTGTGGGCAGATGCTACTGCAGGGAAGGATGTGGTCAGGGCTGCTGGCAGCTTCTCCCTTGTCCCCTCTTGCATGGTTGGTGCCTGTTGAGGTGGTCTGAAGAGCAAGATGCTCTTTAAAAGAATAAAAGCACCTCTGTCTGGTCACCTCCTGCTGAACAGGCAGTACCCATCCCACAGGCCTTGCAGAGCCAGGGGAGCACTCACCCCATTTGTAGATGTTTACGTGCAAGCAGTCACATGTGTAAGGTGACCTCCCTGAAGGAGGATGCAGGACAGCCCTGAGAACAGCCTCCTCCAAGCACCCAGCTTCAGGTTAGTGAACACTAATGGGCAGATCTGGGTGGTTCATCCCGCTTTCTTCCACAAATAGCAGTGGTGGCAGAGGACAGTGGAGAAAGTTCACTTGCACAGCAGCATGCAGATTTAGCTTCGTGCCTGGTCCTGACAACCCTCGTGGCACAGGATATGAGTTCAGAGAGATGTACTGTGGAAGGAAGGACCAAAAATCTGTTGTGGGGGCTGGGCATTCCCCTTCTGTGCACCATAGCATCTGCTACAGGTTTGGACCATATGCAGACACACTGGAGGGGCTGTATTTGCCATTTCTCTGCTTTGGGTCTGTGCTGTGGTGACAACTGGCTCCAACACACCTGCTTCACCTCCTCCAAGTGTGTGCTGCCAGCTGAGAGTCAGTCCTGCAAGGCTGACAGACAACCAGGAGCACGGTGTGTCTGGCAGCCAGCCCTAGCCCCTATCACTCACCCCTGGCCACTGCTTACATCTGTCTCCTGCATCGGAAACAGGGATGCTTGGAGAATCCGCCATGCTTCCCTTCATGGCAGAGCAGTACTTGCCCTTTAGGTGCAGGCGAGGTGTGAGGACAGCATGGTGATGCTCTGCGGAGAGCTGCTGCAGCTGCTGGTGCCACTGTCACCACTTCAATTGTATTCAAACAATAAATCTACTCTTCAGGTGGGCAGGGAAAGACATCCTATTCTTATCCATGTAACCGGTAGGATTAAGCAGATAAATCGGGCAGTTCCATGAACTCAGTTGCGAAGATTACTGTCTGAACAATCTTCTCCTGCTGAGAAGGGCTTGGCTGCCCATCTTGTCATGTATGGATGGAGGGATATGAAGTTTTCCCCACTCTTGGTAAAGGGACATTTCTTCTTTCAGCCAAAATCCCCTCGCAGAAATCTCTCATGGGCAGATTTGCCCTATGAAGCTAATCCCTTTCCTTCATAAAACCATCAGTGCCCAGATCCAAGGTTAGGGCAGGGGTCAGACAACCTATCATATGCAGCATTGCCACTGGAACCGTCCCAGTTCTCTGTGGTGCTCGAGCTGGCTGGGACTGTGGGCCTCTGCTCACACCTTCCAGCTTTCATGATGCCATGTTAGCCAGCTATCCATTGCAAATGTAGTTTTAATGGCATTAAAATAAAATTAAGATAAAAATATGTCAAACAGGTAAAACCATGAAGTTTTAAATTGAAATTGAGATATTGGATGGTCTCAATCTCCAAGTGTCGCCATAGGAGGAGTCTTTCAATGCCCTCTCCTCCTCTGCTGGGGAGATGGGTGCTGCCCTGGTGGTCACTGATTAACTGCTCGCCCTGGGAGCTGCTGCCCCATGCTGCAGGTTACACTTGGACCCCCCTGGCTGCTCATTTCTGATGCTTGACTTCACTCTGTGGTGTTTTTATGGACCTTTTGCCACAGCCTTTGTTTTCCTCTGCCTGTTTTTTTCCTCTACAGTTTCCAACATTCCAAATGTAAGAAGTGAGTCTGATTGCCTCCATGCCCAGCTTGCTTTTTGTGGGTAACTGCTCTGCAGCTCAGCTATTAAGCCTCTGAAAACAGAGATGAAATGGGATTTCTGTGAGCCATCCACGCTGCTTGGCTTTTTATGATATGGTGAATATTATGCCTCAGAAAGGAAAATACCTCCATAGCAGCTCCATCTTCACTGTGCTCTCTGGTGTAGGCACAAAGACTGCATTTCCAGTGGCATAAGCAGTAACAAGAGATGTAGATATTGAAATCATATTATATTTATTACATGAGATATAAAAACAAATTACCAAAATAGTATCATTTTTTTTTGTGAGTCCACAGGACCTTGAAAGAAAAATACATACGTAAAGAGGATTGGTAGACTCAAGACTTTTCTGGTGTTGTATGTCTTCCTTTTCTTTCCCCTCACACTCATGAACAAAATATACTCTATGCAATGTGGTTTAAAGATGCTTTACAGAAAAGATACATTTTAGTGCTGAAAACTTCAGGTAAACTGTGCTATATTCCATACTGGTGTTAATAAGGAAGTATAATGGCCGTATATATTGCAAACAATAACACAGAAGAAAACAAATAAAACGTTTGGTTTTAAATACTAACATAAAAATAAAATAAACTCCAGGCCCACCATGAATCACTGGGTTGTGATACGCGAATGCGAGTCCTTTCCATTATCTGCATCCACTCCTTTTCCTGCACGCAGGAGCTTTTCTCCTCTGGCAATTGCATTTTTTGTCTCAAAGTCTCTTCTTCTTCTCACGCTGCTTGTGAAGTCTCGCTGGAGTCCTGCCCACGGGGTCCACGTGCTGGTCTGAAGCTGGGACTTCAGTGCAAATACTTTTATCTTTCAGATTGTATCCTGGGATACTCTGAGTGGCCAGTGCCAGGCTGGCCGTTCCCTTTATACCGTTAATGCCATCCAGCTGGGGGGGTCTTCAGGAGTGCTTCTGTTTCAGGGAGTGCTTTTTTCCATGTGCCGCCTTCAACCTCTTCTTTCCCCAACACAAACAGACTTCCCGCACCGTGAAGCGGCAGGCAGTAAAGTGCTTTATAGGATGAAATATTTACATTAGGGCTAGGTTCATTTTTTAACACTTCAAGGACAAAAGCTCAGAGGTGCTGCACCCTCTGGAGCCAGCTCTTCTCTGGCCGTGCGGTGGGTGGAGAGCTGGCCTCTGCCTCGTGCCATGCCAGTGCCACGGCAGAGGGACTTGATTGACTCCAGCAGCTCCATTTTCACCAGCACCGGCAGAGAATGTAGCCCCCGAAACCTTCTGCGGGGTGACCAGGTTGAAAGCACGTGGTGCTTGGTTCTCTTTGACGGGTGCCGTGTCCAAACCTGAGGGGCTGCTTCTAAAGAGCGGTTGCTGCTGCCGCGCTGTCGCCAGCGCCTGCCCACTGCTGCAGCCATCGTCTGCCCCACAGCATCCTCTGGGAGCCTCTGGAAGTCACTCGGGATCCATGCTGGTGGCACTGGCAGCGATGTTTTGCTTCTCAGCTGTAGCTTGTGGGCATGCTTTCCCTCTCTAGGATGGCAATTTAATCTGGGGTGACCAGAGGCTTCATCACCTCACTGGAGTTGCTCCAACACCTCACTGGAGCAAGACAAGTGTCTGCCCTTCCTTTGTTTCCCTCAAGGTAGTGATGAGCTGGGCTCAGGCGAGCCCCTGGCAAGGAAGCTACAGGCAAGTGAATGGACATTGGCCAAGAAGGGTTAAATTAGACAGCGCTTACAACTCTGAACACCTCGCTACAAGTTTTGGCACTATTTTCTTACATTCCAGTTTTCATCCTAGAGGTCTTCTCTCCGTGAAGGCTGTTGCATTTTGTGCATAAAGAAATGCCCTTAGGTGGCTGCGCACCTCTAGTTGCAGTCTCTTTTCATAATCTCCAGGACCTTTCTTCCGAGAGCCGACTTCCACTGATGGACAAAACTTTTCATGTTGACGATGAGTCTGCCCGTTCGGACGTCCTCGTGTCCTGCCACGAGGTACTCCAAGCCTGCAAACCAGCAAAGTGGTCAGGAACTGCACAGCACGACGCTCAAGAGGCCTATTGACCTTGCAAAGTCAGCCTGGATATCTAGTTCGATTTAAAGAAGCACTTATAGGAAGAAATACTTTTATACATACCAATTCCCTCATATATCTGTATATCTCTACCTCTCTGTGTAGCTATGGAAAAATGACTTCTGTGGCACATCTGTCAGTGACACGCAGCACACAAACTTTGCTTTTGTGGGCTTCTAAACATAAATGGAAGCTGCGCTCTGGGGCTGCACTACAAGTTTTTATACCTCATTTGTGACATCAGTCAGCCTCCTGCCTCACCCCTCCCTGAATATACCTTGGTCTGGAAATTGGTCAGGTCTGCTGGGGAGCACCATGTAGTGGTATGAACTAGCCTCCCCCAGTGCTCTTGGTCCCCCGGCTCCATCCTGGCTACTGCAGGGAGCCTGCTGGTTTCTTGGGTTTTCATTTTGTAGTTCAGAATAAAGAGAGAGTGTCCCTGAGTTAAAGGTCAAGCATGGTTTTTTTTTAATTCAATACAATTTGTTATCTACTTCATCTGAGGTTTTGGGCACACACATCCTCTCTTCTGCCAAGTAAACACAGGATATGTGTATGGCAGTGTCACCCTTTGTAAGACACTTGTTTTGGTCATGTCAAGCCTGCTGTTATAAACAACACTCTTCAAGGGCTCCCAAACCTATCTCCCTTGAGAGAGAAATGTGGCATGCACCCTCAGAGAGCGAGCAAATACTGCTGTGGTTGCTGATTCAGTAGGGCTTTCTAGGTTTTCAACCACATGTTACAAAAGTGTAAAAATAAAAGGAATCAAATGACTGAGATGCCACAAGCCAGGACTTGAGGCTGTGAGTTTTGTCCTGTGTCACTGGCAGGCAGCTCTCTGCATATTTGTGTCTGTGCTTGGCAGAGCCAAGGAGGGGAAGGGAGTTCTATTCCCTTGTGGGTAGCTGAGACCTTCAAACCTTTCATCTAAGTGTCCACTCAGAAGCCCAGCCTGCCTCTCTGGGTGCATGCACAGGGAAAGGCGTGCAAGGGTAGTGAATATCCTCTCAGAGGAACATAAGCACATTTATCGTCTGAAAACAGCCCGTGGAGATTTGATAAATGCTTGGAGTTTCCATTATAGCTGTATGTCAGGAAATTGTTTTATGTCAGCTTGGATTTTTATCCGTCTGGTTTTGGTTTATTCATCTGAAGATCAACAGCTCTTACTCTGAGAGAGGGTTAAATCTGCTAATGCAGTATTGCAAACCATCCAGAAATGAATACAGTAGCTGAAGAAAATAATGAAATTTTAAAAAATATTTGGGAACCTTTTTTTCTCGCTTGGAAATTATTGAATCTTAAAGATGCACTCAGTTGATGTTTTCAAGTATCCTGTTAGGACCAAACTTCACAACTTCTTTCAAACAAGAAAGCTGAGATTAATTTATACTCATGTGACTCCAGCAGCTGCATTTCAAGAAAACGCCGAGCTTGGCAATGTAAATCATGAGAGCTGGCAAGAGGGTAATTCCCGATCTGTCAGACACCTGGATTATCCCTAAAGAAAACTGCACCTCTATCCTTCCACTGATGTCCAAGGGATCTTTGTTGATTCTGAGATTGCTGCTCTCTTTTCCTCTGCTGGGGAAAATAAGTGAGGCTTCTCTGAAGTTAGTGGAGTTGCAAAGCCTGGTGTCAGGTGTGAGGCTGCCCCACACAATCAGTCCTGACAGCTTCCACAGCATTCCTCCGGGTTCATATTAAGGCTTTCTTGCTTGCGTTTGCATTATGCATGGAAAAATAAACCAGCTGTATCTATTTAATTATAGATTAATGGTGTTTTACCAATATCCAAAGTCTTACTGTGCTTAAACAGCAAAGTCCTGCCTCATGCTGCTGATTCATCTGACCCTTGCACCTGAGAAGACTTCCTGACTACAGCTGTGCTACCGCGGCAGCTTGCCTTCAAAGCCAAAGACTCCGGTGGAGATGAAAGAAGACTGCAAACACCTCATCAATGAATAACCTTTCTGCGTGATCCAGCCTCGCAGACAGCCCTTTCCCCAGTTCCTAGTGCTGCACACATAAGGGACGTCTCAGCACTGAAGCTGATGTTTTGATCAGTGGTTTCCAAGTGATGTGTGCGCCTCATGGAAAGAAACCCCTTTATCTGAATTAGTTAGTAACTGCTGGTTTATCTCGGAGTTGTAAAGAAAGGTGTGTCAGATGGAGTTTAGTTTTCTTCTACTGAAGAAAACCCTGATTCTGCATCTCCTGGTCCATACCAGAGGCTGCATGCACTGTTTACCCACCGCTGGTTATACTCCATTTCAGTGAAAGAAGATGCGAAACAACCATGAAGCCAAAGCTGCTCTCTCACTGCATAAGAGAATCTCTTCCAAATCTTGTCGATGCAAATTAGTGTTACTTTCAAGGACACATCTTCCCTTGACTTTAGATTATAACTCCAGCATGATATCGTGACTCAAATTAGATTTAAATGCACTTTTGTGGATTCAAATTAGCATTAGTTTTGAAAAGTTACGTCATGTGGTCAGGGTGCGATATGCACCTCCCTCTCTCTGGGAACTGATTGAGACTGGTAAAGCTGTGAGACTGTCACTATGCTTCAGAAAGAGAATCATATGTTTGAAAGTCTGTAGAGTGAACCAAGTTTTTCTCTAAAAAATCAAATTTGGTGGAGATTGCTGTTGGAATACAAATGATGTAACAGCTAGCAATTTAATCAACTCTGGGCTGCAATCTCAGCTCATTGGCATGAGGGGAGGGAGGGTGGGAATGAAATCTGTGTAAACATGGTGGGGACGTTCTGCTCAGTGAGCAAACCTACCGGGATTGAGGATGGGACAAGTGCAGCCTCTGTTAGTCCAGGATTCAGGGTAGAGCGTCCTCTTGCCCCGGAGGATCTTCAGCTTTGTAGATTTCAAGACTTTCTTGATCTTCACATTGACTTCTGCATGGGAGCCTTTGTCGTGAGCTGACAAGATCTTCGTCTTGATCACTGGGAAGACACAAATCCAAACCCAGGAATATATCAGCTATTTACAACAGCCTTTTTTGTGTGCTTTCTTTTTTTTTTTTGTCTAATGCAGGTGCCTGGGCGAAGCAGTGAGGACATTTACTTCGTTACAGCAGAGTTAGCCTGATGCTCCTTGCTGGGGAGCCCAGGGTCAGTGCGGCCACCAGGGCAGCACATACATCTCTGTACCCCTGGGCAGGAATGCTGCTGGTTGGTTTGGCCGCAGCCCCTGGATCTGTCACGTGGGCAGCGAGAGAGGTCCAGTGACCTGATTTTCAGGTCATTTTTTGATGCTCAGGTCCCACATGTGAGACTCCCTCTGACCGTGTTGATGCCGACAGTGATAGGTATCGCCGTATTTCACTGAATTTCACTGAATTTTTAGAGTTGGAAGGGACCATAGAGATCATGAAACAACCATGAAGCCAAAGCTGCTCTCTCACTGCATAAGAGAATCTCTTCCAAATCTTGTCGATGCAAATTAGTGTTACTTTCAAGGACACATCTTCCCTTGACTTTAGATTATAACTCCAGCATGATATCGTGACTCAAATTAGATTTAAATGCACTTTTGTGGATTCAAATTAGCATTAGTTTTGAAAAGTTACGTCATGTGGTCAGGGTGCGATATGCACCTCCCTCTCTCTGGGAACTGATTGAGACTGGTAAAGCTGTGAGACTGTCACTATGCTTCAGAAAGAGAATCATATGTTTGAAAGTCTGTAGAGTGAACCAAGTTTTTCTCTAAAAAATCAAATTTGGTGGAGATTGCTGTTGGAATACAAATGATGTAACAGCTAGCAATTTAATCAACTCTGGGCTGCAATCTCAGCTCATTGGCATGAGGGGAGGGAGGGTGGGAATGAAATCTGTGTAAACATGGTGGGGATGTTCTGCTCAGTGAGCAAACCTACCGGGATTGAGGATGGGACAAGTGCAGCCTCTGTTAGTCCAGGATTCAGGGTAGAGCGTCCTCTTGCCCCGGAGGATCTTCAGCTTTGTAGATTTCAAGACTTTCTTGATCTTCACATTGACTTCTGCATGGGAGCCTTTGTCGTGAGCTGACAAGATCTTCGTCTTGATCACTGGGAAGACACAAATCCAAACCCAGGAATATATCAGCTATTTACAACAGCCTTTTTTGTGTGCTTTCTTTTTTTTTTTTGTCTAATGCAGGTGCCTGGGCGAAGCAGTGAGGACATTTACTTCGTTACAGCAGAGTTAGCCTGATGCTCCTTGCTGGGGAGCCCAGGGTCAGTGCGGCCACCAGGGCAGCACATACATCTCTGTACCCCTGGGCAGGAATGCTGCTGGTTGGTTTGGCCGCAGCCCCTGGATCTGTCACGTGGGCAGCGAGAGAGGTCCAGTGACCTGATTTTCAGGTCATTTTTTGATGCTCAGGTCCCACATGTGAGACTCCCTCTGACCGTGTTGATGCCGACAGTGATAGGTATCGCCGTATTTCACTGAATTTCACTGAATTTTTAGAGTTGGAAGGGACCATAGAGATCATCTAGTCCAACTCCCATGGATGGTATGGTGGTGCTTTATTCAGTGCTGCACATTAGGAACCTCTCCTACAATATGGCCTCCTGAAGCTCATGATGAGCCCCATAATTCATCTGTCTCTCCAGTTTAGCTGACACCTTTGCATGTGGAGTGATGAAAGGGTGGGAAGCCTGAGTGCACTTTAGATAAGATTTATGAACTTGGGGGTTTTGTGAGTTTTTTTTTTTTTATTTCTTATCTTTTGCAAGATTAAACACAGTCACTATCGCAGCCAGGGAGCAGAGCAAAGCAGAATCAGATTTTTTCCTAATATCGCTAAGCCAGGGCTATATTTCAACAGCTGGCGGCCCCTTGAACTTCCCTTTGTGGGTTGCTCCACAGCCTGCAGAGGTAGGGGTTATCTCTCTCTGCATTTTCAACTTCAGTGCGAGACGAAACAGGTGCAAGAGAGCCCTGGAAGACTGTGAAAGAAGGGAGTGCTCCAGAGAGCATTCCTTACTCTGCTGCGGTATGAAGGAGGCGGTTCACTGGCACACACTGGAGAGGTCTTGGGAAACAAAGCACCTCCTCTCATTCATTCCCATCCATAGACAATATAGATCCCTCCATCGCAACAACTAAACTTTGTTGACAGGGGGGAGCTCCCAGTAGCTGCCAGAGATGTTTTCTCCATGTGGTGGCTTGTGCGGTGATCACTGTTCCTCCTTACATTCAGTGTAATTCAGATTTAGTGATTTCTAGACTGTTTTTGGGGCACCTGGTCTACAGACAGAGTTTTAGTGCCTGGTTTTGGTAATAGTGCTTTCCAGTCTGTCTTGGACACAGACAACCTCTTAGGGATTCTTCCAGCTCCCATGATTATGGCACAAAAGTATTTTGGTAGCAAGGGAGGTGGGTAACAGACCAAGACACTTCACCCACCTTGACTTGGCACCACGATACCTGTACATTTTGGAAAGGTCTAAGATCTGCTCCCAGACTAAGTAGCCCATGGGTTTGCAGGGATGGAGCGGTGCACACAGCAGCTCCTCTCACACTTTACCCTCTTGCCACTGCCTCGCAGCACCTCCCTTTGCACCTCTGCCAACATACCCAAAACTCACCATAGGTGTACTTCATCCCGCAGAAGACCTTGGGATTCCCTAAAACTTGCTCTTTACATTCGCATTTACCTGGGGAAACAGAAGGAAGCAAACAGCTGTGGTTTGTGCTTAAAAGATGGGAGCCTTCATGGGCAGAGCCTGGGACCTGCCAGAGGTTTTCACATGGTCCACAAGCCCCATGCAAAAAACCCCTCTATTTTCAGATCCAGGCTGAATATACAATCCAAGGGCAATTATTCCTTGTTTACAATTTGAAGAGAAGGGAAACAAAGGCCTTATTATTTTGCCTTGGGATACAAATAACACGCATGTCTTTCCCCGTGGTATTTTCCACACCGTAATGTCCCAGACAAAATTTTAAAAGGAAATGTTGCAGAGGTTAAGGCAGATTAATGACTTCCGTGATCTTAGAACAAAGAATAACACGATATACTTATTTACGGTTAAAATGAAGTTGTCCAGACAAATGATGGAGCTTTCCCCTCAATTAACTCAATTATTGTATCTTCGAGATTTTATTGTGCCGCTTTCTGCAAGCGCAGGAAATGACGCTGGCTGCTCGCATGAAGCCATGGCAGGGGAGGACGGCTTGATGCTGTGCCGCAGGGACAAACTGCCTCGCACCAGCCTCCTCCTCCAGACTTGGGGAGAAATAACTTCCCCAGCTGGAAGTGTAGCTGAAACACTAGGCAATCTCGAATTGCACCATAAGCTGCAGTTGATGCCAAAATTGTTGTGCGTATCGAGGAAATTAATTTTTATTTGGAAATTTCCAACTTCCTGCCTCTGAAGTGGCAAAAAGCACCCTCTAACTATAGTTTGTCCAACAGGTAATAATTCTAATGAATACAAAGGCACACTTAAAACACAATGGACCGAATAAAGAGTGTTCAGCCTTGACATTCAGAGCTGGGGCTGCAAATCCAGGCAGGCAGTTCTTGCCTTACCTACAGCTAAATGCTGAGTGCTGGCTTTCAGCACGGAGCATCTCCCTACAGAGTTTGCACCTCCTCACGTTGATGGGATGAGCTCTAAGGCTCCTCTGGCTCGTGGGTGGGAAGGAGGTGGTTGCACAGGACATTGATGGGGGAATGCCCATCCTCTCCTGCAACTGCCAGGGCACAGATTTCAGCCAGTGCAGAATACTGTATCAACACCGGCTGCTGGCAGGAGGGATGGGGCAGGGAAACACGTGTGAAGCCATTGTCCTACCAGAGTGCCGCAGCGCCGAGAAGCCCTGCTCGTCCTCCCAGCCCCAGGCAGGCTCGCTCTCATTCAACACTGCCTGGAAAGGAGGTGCTTCATGGTGCCAGGTCATGTCCGAGCTGTTGAGGGGAAAGGGAGATGGTCAGCCTTCCTCCTAGCTGGGCCAGTACCAACCTGTCCTCCATGCGCAATGTGACTGGACATCTTGGTGGTGTTAAACACAAGGGACAGTTTTGGACAGTGAACAAACAGATTGACTCTTGTCAGAGTGGGTTATGAATTAGGGATTTTTAAGCTATAGATATCCCCAGTGTGGTAAAAAAAAGCAACATGTAAGGTCTGGAGAGTGGGGTATTATTAAAATGTGCTGTCTTCTAGAAGTCAGAGCCTGACTTTAAGTGCAGCACAGTCAATGCAAGCTGAGTTGCAACAACAACAATATTAACCCTTTGGTTTCCTCTCACTCAGATCTCCCCGAGGCTCACAATTTGCTCATGGAGAGGAAGGAATGGTGAAGGTTATGGAAAACACGCCATGCATTAACACCAGCACCGAGAGCAACCCAGCCTTGCTGGTGCCCTGCCACGGTGTGCCAGGCACCCAGGTCAACTGCAGCCTCAGCTCCCCCTCCATCCCCAAGTCCTCACCATACCAAACCCCAAATATTTTATATAATAGCTAGTTTTCAGACCGTGTGCCATGCATAAATTGGTTTCCCCTGGGATGGAGATCACGGGGGGATTGCTGAAGCTGGAGGAGTGGGGCTGGGACCCCCCCAACTCACCTGCTGCTGCGGCAGTCCCCGGTGCGGGGGTCGCAGCTGCGGGCACAGTCGCAGGGTCGGCAGCCGTAGGCGCCGAAGCCCCAGTAGCCGGGGAGGCAGTGGTCACAGCGGGGCCCCGCCACACCGGGCTTGCAGGGACAGTCGCCGGTGATGGGGTCGCAGAAGGTGCGGGGGCCCAGGGGGAGGGCAGCCGATCCCAGGGGGTGGCAGGAGCAGGCTGCAGGGGACATCACGGGGAAAGAGAGAGTATCTGTGAGTGCAAAAGATCTATGGGACGAAGGCACAGGATGCTTCTGGGCTTTTTTTCCTCTTGCCTATATAAATCTGACCAGAACCCCCCTTTAGAAACTTTAACTTTTGTGAAGTATCTCCATTAGTCAACCTACCCTGGTTTCGCATTATGTTTTGCCAAACAGGTTTTTATTACTTTCCTTATGGCATCTGGACTCCAATCCTGCCAAGTATCCAGGGACGTGCCTAGCTTTAAGGTAGATGTTTAAGCTGTGGAATCAGGGTTGAGGTGCTTCACTGCAAAAAATGGATCAGAGCGTAATTGCTTTCTAAAGTAATAACAGCTGCCTTGCTGCCAGGAGGTTAAAAAAAACCCCAGCCCTCAGAATGGTTGTTTTAATTAAGGTGGAGGCTGAGCAGAAAGTACCCTTCTCTTCTGAAGCCATCATTTCAAAACACTAAGAGAAGAACGAGGCCCCATATGGCTCAGAGATGCAGAGATGTATAATACAGGACATGGGTTTGCAGAGTGCATATCAGAAACACCAGCTGCTCTTTTTTCCTCCCCCGACAGACCCTTTCAGCAGAATGATGCACTGGAAGCGTACTGGGACACTCTGGGAGAAATGGTCATTATCACAAATCAGAAAGGATGCCCTAAAATAGGTAGCGTGAAGTTTTCCTTAGCTACTTCTTTCCTTACCTACTACCTACAAAAGACTTTTCTTTTGCATAGGTGGAATTTGTGTCTGTTGCAAGACTACAATCTTTTTCCCCCAAAGATGTTAATCTTTTTGAAGATCAGAAATACAGTTATCAAAAGTGTGAGCCAAACATCTGACCATTTGGCCTGGCCAGCTGGCAATGTGGTGCCCTGCAGGACCCGTAGCCAGGTGATTTGTGCTCTCCTTCCCTCGGGGTTTGGTTCTCTAATCAGGACATGTTACAAAAAAATCCCTGCTGATAGGCATTTGTCTAAAACTCCATTTACATAAAAATTGGATTTCCTGAGAAAACTTAGTTTGGAGAGAAAAAATGCTCACCAAATTCTAATATGATTTTTTTTTTTTGCAACTGTGAAGGTAATAAAGCAGAAAAGCCATTGCATGCACCACAATCTTCCTTTCTCTCAAAATACTTATTGCTGCATGTGTATATTTAATTTTGCTCTGACAACATTTTTGTGGTTTCAGGGATTTGACATACCTGGAGTGTCGTTTCAAAATATGAAAGGATAGATTAATATTGGCAGTTAACTTAGAGGCGACTACAATTCCAAAACCTTTGCCAAAGTAATCCCCAAATTTTCCCCACCCTTTCGATTCCCAAACAAATATAATTATATAAAATTAAAAGATTAGAAAGCCTCTCCACAAACTGCATAACTAGCTGCAGGCAGTGAACTCCAGTACCTTTAATAGCATAGTTTTCAACAGTGCTCACTGAGACTCGCATACCTTTCTCCTGAAGTCTGTGAAGTGTTTTACACCTGACACATGCAGCCAAATGCTCTCTTTTCTGACTAGATGTGGTGGGTATTTCTGGCATTCCTCAGCCCCTTCAGGGGAAATATCAAGCACTTAAAGCTCTTCTATTCTTCTGCCCTCAGTGAGCTAAAGCCACTGCTCGGAGAGAGATTTGGTCCTGTTTCGGTTGGGTTTCAGCTGAGTTTTACACCCAGCCCTATTGGGGTTGGCGTTTTTTACGTTTCAGACAATCCTTTCATGGATTTTTTTTTCCTAATGGAAAATTCAGTGGCAACACCATGATGAGGCAAGAATATTAAATTTGCAAAAGTGGTTATGAAAAATACAGCAGCAAGCTCATCGGCAATTAAAATGGCAATTAAAAAAGAAAATGCAGTTGGCTATATTTTTAAATAAAAGCTACAAGGAGATGTGTTGTAAAGGTTGGTCATTTCTACAAGGGTTGAACACCCATGTCCATAGACCCCGTCCTTCCTGACTGTTCCCCATGAGCTACCAGAGCGCCGACTTGCTTTCCATAGCTGGCCAGTGAATTGAAGCTTTCTGGTCTTGCATCTTGAGCGGAGGCCTAAGAGGACACTAAGTGGTGTTAATCTGGATGCTTTGGATGGCAAATTTACAACACAGTAAATGTTTGTGACATGCTGCAGTGGGAATGTGCTGAGCAATGCAGAGAGGTAAAGTGCAGCTCAAGCACAGAAATAAGACTCTAGAGCTCAAATGTGAGTGCATCGTACCAGCTCTGAAACAAATGTATGAAATTAGGACCAAGTGCTTCCATACCATGGCAATGGCAGGAAGAAAAGGACTGCAGGACTGATTATACAGTATTTTGGCAGCTGCAGCTACTGCTCCCTCATGGGCTGCTGCACTGAATGTTGGTTTTAGAACCCATTTTCCTCCTTCCACCCAACCTGCACCTCACTGTAACACAGGTAGTAGGAGACCCACCTCCAGCAAGCTGAGCAGGAGATAAAGCAGCTATAGACAGTGTTGGATGGCGCTTCGTGATGGACACAGAGGTGCAGAGCACGAGACTTCCAGTGTGAGGCTTTGGGACAGTGCCTGTCTCATGTGCCATGGCCACCCCACTGGGGGTTTCCATGGCCAAGGGAAACCTTCTCCAGTGGGAGAAGGGCTGGCTGGGCACCACTAGTCTGGTACCGAGAGAAACCCTCCACAAGCTTGATATTTTCCTTTCTATTGATTTATAAGCAGCATTGTTAAAATGCCAATTTACCACCCTGTACTACAATAGCAATATTTTGCTCGTGACTTCCCCGTACATATGAATTAACAGCCACCTCTCCCAGCATCGCATGTGCTGATTGAGATCGAAACCCAGTGAGTGGGACTCCAGCGGGGCTGGATTTCCCCACCCTGGATGGGTGATACTGTTGTGGTTTCTTCAGCTGCCAGCTAACCTTTGGAAATGACAAATATTTACCTTCAAAAACCTACAGTTGAAAAGCAAAAATAAACTTGGCAATTATAAAACCTGATTTATTGTCTGCAATTATACTGTAGTTGAGGCTTAAAAATTCATGAGGGGTGTGAAGAAAAGGACCGATAGGTACGGTGGGGGGAAAGAGTCATCAGATTGCTGTTTTAAATGGCAGAATGTCTCGTTTTATCAGGTACACACCTACTCCTGAGCAAATATTATATACACTCTTTGCTTACAAGAATCTTTAAAGTATCCTTAAAGATTATGGCTTAACAACTCCTTTATTTACTTTGACCTTGGCATTTTTAAATTTTCAATGCTACCCTACGGTTGAGCAATAATGGTGCCTTGAGCCAGAAGCAAGCAGGCAACGCCATGGCCTTCCCAGAAAAAATAAGAGGGCAACCACACATGTCCTTTGTTACTGCAGACCATGGCACGGTGCTAGGGAACATGCCAGGCATAGGCTGTAATCAGTCTTATATAATTTAATTTAGCAGTCATTAGTCATTTGCTACAGCCCTGCAAGCTGCCGGGCTCCCCCGTGAGATGCTGGGTCCCTGGATGCGGGGAGCAGCCCCAGCAGCAGGAGACCAGAAGGAAAATGATGACAGGTTTTTAGGGAGGAGAGCATTTGTGAGGGTTTGAAGAACCCAGTGAGAAATAATCTGTGTTCTTGTAGCAATCAGGTCTCTGAAAGGAAAGCATTCACACAATCCCGATGTTTTTGTGGAACCCAATTTATGCCAGAGAAAGTTGTCTCCCTGAGACACTGAGTACTTTATGCTTCATAATTCATAAATGCAAAAAAAAAGAGCAACAAAGTAGATGTACTTAATGCAGAAGGTAAATAAATGTAGACTTTTTCTCACTGTACTCAAGCCTATCTTACAGTTCTTGTCAAACATATGTGACCTTTGGCCTTTAAACACCAGAGTTCATGAATACGTAGTGGTCCATAGAGAGACTGGATTTCTGCATTAAAGAATAATGGAAATTAGTTTAAAGCCTTTATGTCAGGCACACTTTTCTGAGGGGGGGAATGTGGAAAGTGGAATGTCATGAACCAGTGATTAAGAGATGAATGCAGAAATCCAAGGGGATTGAGCACTGGCATTTGTCAACAAAAATGTCCATTAATCACCTCATCTCCACAGCTTCCTCCTGTCCAGAAGGGCTGGGAGAAACTTTTGAATCAATTCTCCTGGGATTTGGCTAACTTATAGCTAATGACATGATGTAATGCCTGACTTCATTAGTGCTGGTCTAACTCGCACACAGGCACACGCACACTGTTGGCAGCTTTCCCTTGGAGCCACGGCTGTCTTGCAGTCATATGTCCTGAGACCTCTGTTTCCACCTAGTTTTGCAAGGAAGGAGGCTCTGTGCTGGCCAGCCCAGGAGATCCCATCCTTGGAAGTGTTCAAGGCCAGGTTGGATGGGGCTTTGAGCAACCTAATCTAGCGGGAGGTGTCCCTGCCCGTGGCAGGGGGGTTGGAACTAGGTGATCTTTAAGGTCCTTTCCAACCTAAACCATTCTATGGTTCTATCACTTCCTTTTGGACCCTCCAAACAGCCACAGGATTTGGACTGAGCGTTTTGGCACCAGGAAAACCCTACGATGGATCCCTTGCAAAACTCCATCTCCTTGAGGGACTGCACGAGATGTCAGAGGAGATGCCAGCCACTCCCACCACCTCCAAGGTGCAGGGTATTATTTTCAGTTGTTCAGACTGCACTCAAATCAGTGCCAAAGCCTGACTTGGCTTCAATGGCCTCAGAAAAGTGTATGTTCCTGATGGGAGCTGGCACGTAAAGAGCATCTGGAATCATAATCCTAGCAAAGGCAGCACAACCCCAGTAAAAGAGCATTTCGGAGCTTGAGGGTCCCATACAGAATTTATTGCAGTCTTTCTTCTTGTGTTATCTACCTGGAGTCAACTAATGCAGGTTTTGGTTTTTTTTTTCAAATCAGCAAGGCTGAATCCATGGGTGTTAGAAAAAGTCCCTCAAACTCCTGCTTTGAGTCTAAGTGCAAGGTTTAAACCTGTCTTTTTTTACTAAGTTCTTTGCATAAGTTCTGGCAGTAATGACGGAGGGAAAGCAGCTGATGTTTCAGAGAAGGAGACTTGGGACTTCAATGTACACAAGTAGGTAAAGGAACTTTTAAAAGTCATTACATTCACTGTTTAAAAAACAAATTTGTGTACATACTACAGCAGTGAAATAATTATTTACACAAGTAATGGAGAACTGTGGTCAATTCTGCTTTCATAAAGAGAATTAGGGTTGTAAAACAGGCTGCTCCTCCTTGCAACGAGTGAAAGGTGCAGAGGAGGAGGACTTCCTGACTGGCTGCAGGGGCCACCGGGAGTCTCAGGAGGATGATGCACAGCAAGGGAGTGGGACCAAAGTGGTTGTGCCCCACTAGACACATGAAAGTGAAACCGCACACACCCTCCCAGCTCGGGGTGCAGATCCCCACCCCGAAAGGTTTTTATACCTTTAAATGCAGGTACTTTTCCTTTGGAGAGGAGAGATATGCTCAGTGTCCCTTCAGATGACACAAGTAGGGTGTCAGTTAGATTTTTTTGCTGCCACCCATGAAAGTCCTCCTCCGTGTTTGGGTCAGTGAGGAGAAATCTGGTGGAGCTGGTGGTTAGCTGTAGGAGCAGAGCAGAGAGAATGCCTACACCCTGTATTTAGCTGACCCGTGTAATGAGCTCAGCCCGGTGTCATGGTTTTGGCCGGGTTTGGGGATCCGGAGTCCCCCACGGTGAGTCACCATTGCTCAGAGTGGTCCCTAGGGAGCACGGCTTTTGGATTGCTGCTTTTGCTTGGGAAATATTTAATTTCACATGTGGCCAAGTCATTGCCTTTGGCCTGGCCTCCTTGGTGTCACATCTTCTGGAATATCACTTAACTCGTGTTCCTGTCTCTCCCTTCATACCCACCTGCTCCTGCTGTGAACACACACTGGTGGGCGATGGTGTTTACCAGCTGCACCCCTGTTGCCTGAGGCACCCCGCTTCTGAGGTTGCAGCAATCACCAAACAAGGAGAACATGCAAACATGATGCAGCTTTTGCTCTCCAAAAATATCAGGGGAAAGTCAATGAATCATCTCTCTTTCCCTACCCCCAAGCTACAGGGATCCTTGGGATATGTTTGTCAACAGCATCTGCAGGCTTTTGCCCTGTAAATCGCACCATTGCTTTTTGCAAATAGCATCAAAAAGGGAATTCAAAGAGCAACCTGTCCTTCACTGAAGCAAGAAAATTACTCCAAGGAGGGGTAGGAAGATCTCACCTTTTCTTCGACACCTTCCCACCTGAGAAGCATTTTACAAGTAAAAAGTTGCTGACTTACGTTTGCAGGCGTCTGGGGCAGAGAAGGGCTTCCTGAGGTCCCGGTAGAAGCCCGGCTTGCAGCGCTGGCAGTGCTGCCCTTCCGTGTTGTGCTGGCAGTTGTCGCAGACACCGCCGCTGCGATTGCCCGATGCCAGCCACGCATCCATGTCAAAATGACAAGTGTCGGCATGCCCATTACACTTGCACGCTGAGACAAAGCCAAAGGGAACAGAAAGACTTATTAAGGCAGTGAAAGATGTTGATTTATAGAAGAGAGACACTAAATCCCAAACTATGTTTTGGAATGGGAGATCTGACCTATGAACCTGTTACTCATTCAAATGCATGAAGTATCATCACATTTTCATCCACACTTCCCAACCTCTAGATGTGATATTCAAGAAAAAATAATTTCTTTAACTCTTTTATTTCCAGTATGGGTTTCTCCATACAAGGACAGCAACACGGCCAGGCTGGAGTGGGGAGACCTCCCACATTGACTGGTCCTTCCCTCCCTGCTTTAGAAATCAGCAGTTCCCTGTACAGCACCTGCCACACCAGTGCTGTCTGGATGCTCCTTGCAACTGGTGGAGGGAAAAGGCAAGAGAAGAGGAGGTGTGTGAGAGAGGGCAAGCATCCCCCTTTCCCTGTGCTGGGAGCACAGCCCACATCCAGCAGCGGAAGACCATACCTCCTGCAAATGTGTTTGTGGTGGCCATGGAAGGGACAATGCTGGGCCCCCATTGCCTCCAAAGCACCCTGGAAGGCTGCAGTTTGCCCACAGCAGAGGACCGTATCTCAAGGAGAGGCACTTGGGTCCCATAGAAAGGCCAAACCAGCAGACAGCATGGTCCTGTGAGGACTTCCAAGTGCGGAGGTCAGTGAATTGGGCTGTCCACGCCATACAAACACCTGGTGGGTGCTGGGCAGGAGCGTGGCATTGGCTCTCCACTTGCTGAGGTTCTTCACAAGCACCTGCCCACCACCCCACTATCTGCTGACTCTTGGAAAAACAGGAGAAAGGCACACAAGGAAGGAAGCATTTTGCTCCGGCAGAGGCTCTGGAGATGCTGTTCGTGGCTGGCTACTTACACTGACACTCTCTGGGGGCTCCGGTTTTGCCGTCGGCAGCCTGCCAAGGCTGGTCGTTGTAGAGCGGGGCACAGTGCTGGCAGTGGGACCCTGCTGTGTTGTGCTTGCACATGCATTTCCCATGGACCTAGCAGGGAAAAGAGAGCAAGGATCACCCACAGCAAAGTCCAAAGAGTCTCCAGGGCATGAGCAATGTCCATGTACAGGAGATACCACACCAGCTAGATGCTATTACGTGGACTAGAAAGAGGCCTACATGATGTCTGTCTTGGTGTCTAATTCAGTCAAAGGCAAATATTCTACAGTTACGTTTTCAATTAGATTAGTATTTGTGGATCTGCATGTCATGGTATTGTATCATCACAGCTTTTTTTTATTTTTTGAGATGTAAAAGAACCTTTAGCAGAGAGTTGCCAGCTGCAGCACGAATTTCCAGGAGAGATTAAATGAAGCAAAGATCCAAAGCATCCTTGGGAAACACTGAAAAACATTTATCTTTTTCACCCTCCCAAACATCAATATACCTTTGCACACCTGCAGGAATAGCACACACAAGCTCAGTGCCCAGATCTATGTGCCCAGACATCACCAACATAAATAAATACAAGAAGAAAAGAAATACTCTCCCCGAAACATAGATATCTACTCATCCTAGGCAGTGTTTTTGCCCCACAAAGGAAGGGATAGCACAAAGACCATGAGTGATTATACTTGGATATCTTCATGCCAGATAGGTAATTTAGCAGCTAGACAGTCTAGTATAAGGGGGTAATTAGAGATGAAAAGCCAGCGTAGCACGCTCTGTGCCAGCTGCCCTGTCAGCCGCTGGCATTACTCATGCTGTTGGCAAATGCAAAGAAAACAGGATGTAGCCAGAGGGCAAGAGCAGCCCAGCAGCCCCTGGATGCAACGACATCAAGCTCTGAAGCAGCATGGCTCTGCTGGCAAGGCTGAAGGCCCTGCCTTTTTCCAGTGAGCATGGCGGGCAGCTACGTAGCATAGCTATTTCGGTGGCTGCCTGTGCTTGCAGCTTTACTCTGCTTGACGTTTTGCTTTTAAATACAGTTTTACGAAGAGCATTTTAGCTGCAGGTCTCTCCAGACATCTTGATACATGGCCAGGCTCAAGGCACAACAGGCATCCTGCGTTTGATGAAACACAAGCTAAGCGGTGCCTCACCACCTCAGTTCCCCTTCCTTCACCAGTCACAGGGAAAGTTATAGCAAAAGGAAGGCAATACACTGACTGTGGTTCAACTTCTGCTGCTCACTAAGAAGCCGGAGACCTCAGCCTGCCCTGCCAGTGTGGCCCTGTGCTCATGCCATGGGTTGGCCATGAAACCAACAGAGCTGGGGAGCTGCACAAGCCACCGGCTGCTTTCGGCATCAGGAGTGACAGAGGGTGGTCAGGGAAGCTGGTGATCCAGCCCAGAGCTGGGCCATAGCTTTAGCTACTACTGGAAAATGCTGCCTTCCACTCTGCTTAAGCTGTGGTTTTGCAAGTGTGCTGTTCCCAACTGTATGACTTGCTGCTCAGACCTTCTGAAAAACCTGACCAGTAAACAAACAGAAGAGGACCTTGAGCACATTGTAAACAGCTCCTGCTTGTTACGCAGGCGCACCACTCCCCACCTGCTAGTGATGACTTTCTGATAATTTTTTTTTTAATGAATAGATTTTAGCTGCTATTTCATAGGGGTCACATGAAACCAGTACAGACAAAACTTCAAAACTGACATTGAAGTTTCTTAAAAGACTTTTTAGCAACAATGCAATAGCAAAATATTTCAAAAACTTTTCAAGGGATCCTTTCCTGCCTTATTAAAATGCCTGGATCATCAAAGCAGGAATAAGCAAGATACAGAACAGCAACTAGACTGCATAAGCAAGGGAGAGATACAGACGGACTCAGACAGAACACTCAAGCATCTTAGCTAAAGCGCGAATACTAAGATAACATTGCTTTCTGTGCTACTTTGGCCTCATTGCACTGATCAGTTGGTCTCACCACAGATACTAGTTAGTCTGTCTGGCTTATTGTATTGATACACGCTTGAATGTGTACTAATGTTTGAAAAGAATGAGAAATAGATATAGAAAAGAAACAAAACAAATTTGCAGAAGGAATACATAGTTCTCAAAATGTGTCTTGTTTTCATATTTTCATTTTTGCTACCACCTACAAAGCATTCTTCTTCAAACTCTCAGATGCCTTGCTTTCCTAAATTATCACTCTTCCATGAATTTTCTCTCTCATACATTTTTTAGGCAAAGTTCACACAAAACCCAATGTTACAGAACTACTTTACACACATTTAAAAGCATTCACCTGCATGGAAACAGAAATTCGTTAAACTTTTATTAGTCATGTGGTCATCTTCTGGTGGTTTTGATGGACCCCTAACTCTTTGATGCCACGTAGGTTTCTTGCGAGTCCTTTGGCCATTGAGTTGTTAGTGCTAAACAAGCTGTAGGAGCCTGAACCACATCTGTGGCCAGAGAAATCCTTCAGGTTGTCCTCACCAGATTGGGAATGGGGTAGACGGCTCTTGGGGTAGAGGGCCCTTAGGTTAGAGGGACCACCCAGACCTGGGTTATGCGAGATCAGGAGGGGAAGGCAATCTGAGGGAGGCAGAGGATGCCATGGTTAAACCCAAGTGGTTCTTTGGTGCTTTGGTGATCATGATGTTGAAGTAAGGGAGATGTGGGAGAAGACTTGCAAACAGGCATATGTCTCAGACACCATGACTCTTGGGATTACTCTGGGGACTCATGCTCCCCCTGCCTGTGCCTGCAGCCTCAACCCTTAAATTCAGCTCCCTCCTTGCCAAAGCTGCACAAAGAATCAGTGGGCACTTAATCAATCAGCCAGTGGCTGTTCATCATTAATAATATACAAGTCTGAAACTCAGCAGCACCTAAGAATCCCTCAAAGGATTAAGCATCCCAAGACACCAGCACAGAGCAGGGCAAAACTCCCTGCCGAGGAGCATTCATGGTCCCAAGACATAAGAGCCTGCATTTTCTGAAAGCCCAAGTACTGCATAAAAGAGCATGTTGTGTTGCCAGAACAGGGGGAGGTGGGGGAAAATGAAACAGAAGAGGACGGGTATCCCAAGAACCTGATGTGCAGCCATTAATTTGGCATGCAGAGCTAATAAGTAAACCACTGAATAGCTGTGCGCCAACTTCTTAATCTGTATGTGAATGCTAAAGAAAGAGGTTTTATAAACTTAAAAAACTGCTGCAGCAACAGCAAGCTTGTGGGCTCTCATGTGCTGTGGCAAGGAGTGCTGCAAAAAGAGCCAAAGTTGGAGATGGTGCAAATCAAGCCAGATGGTGTTTCAAGAGCCCCCAAGGCAAAATAGGGCATGATGGTCCTGGTGTTGATTGCTTGTAAAGGTAAAATGCACCTAGGAGGACGGAAATGAATAGTCTGGCTGAAAAGCCTAAAAAATAACACAAAAAATAGCACAGTTCTGATCTGCGTAACAGCAAGTGCAGGACCAGCACAGAGGTCCATAGGTGTAGGCTCCCCAGTGTGAGCTGAAAACTTGCTCCTGGGTCGAGCGCCCAGCAGGGGATGTTGCAGCCTGGGTCAGGAGGAAACACGTGTTTCTGGTCCTTATCATAAGGGCGCTGCTTTGCAGTCTCCTTTCCTCCAGGGTTTATCACAACCAGGTTCTTCAGCATCTTCATCAGATGCTCCCTCCCAAGCTCAGATCCTGCTTTGGGGTCCTGCGCTCCCTCTGTAGGAGTTGCTCAGCTTGACGTGGGCTAGGATGGCCATTCAGTGGCCCAGCCTGCCATGCACTCTGCAAACCCCTGTGCGCCTGCTTGCTGTGGGCAAGGGACTCATAATCTCAGAGGGACTCGTGTCTGGGTGAGAGCCCATAGGGCACACAGGATGTGATGGCCCAGCTGGCCCAGCTTCTGCATCAGATGCAGCTGCTCAGGCTTCTATCTTTGGGAGCAAACATTGGAAAAGGCAGCTGGGTTCCCAATTACTGTGGTGCCAAGCCTGAAAAGGTCACTCATGGTCTTTGTAGGGTAAAAACTCTACCTAGGATGAGTAGATATCTAGTGCTGCTACTCAGACAGGTTGGACCCTGAGAAAACTCCGCCTCTCTGAGGTCCCCCCAGGTCCCGTGGTGGCCCAAACAGGCCAGCCAGGCAGAGTGGGGTGCAGACCTGCTAATGAACAAGCTGCACAGCTAAATGGCCCATCTGAACTGAGGGAGGGCAGGGAAACAGTTTCTTTAATATCTTGTTCCTTGCAACTGTTTACTTAGTACCTTCTTTTTCCCCATTGCTTTTTTCCAGAAATTTAATGAAAGTCGGAACTAAGTGCTTCAAAAACCTTGCCTCAGGCAGATGTATTCATTCTCCTTCAGTAGCATTATAACAATTACCCCCCAGAAGAGCTTGGCTTTAGACATCTCTCCATCCCAGCTTTATCCCATTGAAGAATATCTCTTTTTTCTTCTACATAATTCCAGCATGACAGAAAAGACTTTTATGCATCAGAAACAAAAAAAGAAGGTGAATACTAGCAAGCCCTTTCTTGTAGCCCACAGGCAGACAGGTATTTTGTTTTTAGTTCTAAAGAAATACTGTGACAGCTGAAAATAGGAGAAAGAAAGGACAAGAAGAAGGGGTAACAGAAGGAAAATAGAAGTGGTGGCAGGTGAAAAACAGCCAACAGACTGTCTACACCAGGTGAAATCAATGCCTGTAAGAGCTGTAGGAAGACCAGATGCAAGACTGGGATGTCCTGTAAATTCCCCATCATTCCTGGCCTGTAATTCTGGGAGCCAGGGTTGAGAAACCAGCCCGGCAGCTCTCCTGGAACCAAAGGTAGAGCAGGGAAATGATGTACCTGGCCTCAGAGAGTTCTCTGGCATCTCAGTACCTTTCTGAAGGCAGAATGTGACGCCCACACAACAAGGGAAAGAGGACATTTTTTCCTCCCTTTTCATTCACCTCGATTTGCATTTAACTGTAAGGCGTACCCACTTGGGAGCATCGCTAAGTACACAAACACAATTCACAAACACAATTCCCAGTACGTCTCACCCCTCTAAGCATTCACACGGCTCTCCAGTCATTTAAGCAGCAAAGCCTTCTCATACCATTTTTCATTTTGTCATGGGTCTTTACATCCCAGTTCACTTTCACACTGTTTCCCTTCCTAGCTCGACAGCCCCGTCAGTCGTCAGTCGTTAGAGGGCACAATGCAAACAGTGTTACAAAGGTTGACTTCTGTAAGATAAACGAGCGACTGATTTCTCTATACAAAGACAGTTGCTAGGGCATGCTTCCTTCCAGAGCCTTTTGTTCCTGAATTATAACCTTCCAGCGCTTCCTTTCAGATTGCAAATACATGGGTTTTCTTCGTTAGTTGAATCCTACAAAGCACTTTCCTCCCTACTTATCATGTTCCAAAATGCTGGGCAGTGAGAAAGAAATGCTGCATCGAGGGTAAAATGCTTTCAGTCACCTGTTATGAATTGATTTATATTGCAAGAACTCACCCACTATATAGAGTCCAACACAAATGCATGCTAAAAGAAAATCCATGTCCCAAAGACCTGATAGTCTAAGTAGGCTAAATAGCTGGGAGGGACAACTGCTTTTAATAGAGTCTCTTTCTTGGAACTGCTAAAACTGTATTTTCTCTGTTTGTTTTCTTTTTTTTTTTTACTTTTGGAAAATGGGCATGATATCAGCCTAGAGGAAAATCACAGCATTCACGTCGACTTTGTAATGATAGCTTTTAAATTGTGTTGCACTCGAGCCACTGTGCCAATTTTAGAACCAATGCCTACTGGCTGCTGTCAGCAAGCGGTGAGGTATTCTTTCCCAAAGCACCAGACAACCAAATTTATGCATGAGAAAATTCTCATATCCTATCTCATTCTTGTGAAAGAATACAAAGCTTGTTGTCCAGGGTGTGGGGGCTGTCTGGTAGGTTTTTTTTTTTTTTTAAATCCTTGTACAATAGGCTTCTGTCAGTGCTGCTGGAGAAGACGTTCAGCATCTTTTGATGTCAGTAGCACGGTAACAATTTATAACAGCCACTGGGTGAGCCATGTGGGAAGGGGGAGGAATATTCGCCCTGCCTGGCTGTACAGAAATGCTTTAGCACAGTAGCTCAGTCTACCTGGGATCCCAACCATATCCCAATCTTTACTGTGAGGGTGGTGGAGCACTGGAACAGGTTGCCCAGGGAGGGGGTTGAGGCCCCGTCTCTGGAGATATTCAAGGTGAGGCTCGATGAGGCCCTGGGCAACCTGGTCTAGTTGGAGGTGTCCCTGCTGACCGTGGGGAGGTCGGACTAGATGACCTTTGGAGGTGCCTTCCGGCCCAGACCATTCTATGATTCTATGTATCCCCCTACACCTTCACAACTAGGGAAGGAGCCTGGGGAGATCAGATAGTTCCTGAGGACAAAACAGCCTCAAGTTGTGCCAGGGGAGGTTTAAATTGGATCTTAAGAAAAATTTCTTACACTGGACCAGGCTGCCCAGGGGAGTGATTGAGTCACCATCCCTGGAGGTATTTAAAAGATGGGTAGCTGTAGTGCTCAGCGACATGGTTTAGCTGTGGACTTGGCAGTGCTAGGTTAACAGTTAGACTCAATGATCTTAAAGGTCTTTTCCAGTCTAAACAATTCTATGATTCTATGACTCTACTCAGATTGCAGGCAGATTACAGAGAAGGTCCTATTCTTGACATAGGCAAATGTTTTGCAGCTGGACAGCAGTGAGGGCACAGAAACAAACCTCTTCTCTTACTAGGTCTCAGCTATTGCTTTTTGCTATTGGGGTTAACGTGAAGCAATTTTTTCTCAGAGTGAATGTTTGGGCTCTATAAACCACCCCTTTGCTCTGACCTGACTCAGAGGGATCACAAAGGAGATTATTCCACCCCAGTGAATCGAGCTAGAGCTGCTTCTGCTGCGGTGGAAGGAGCCCCTCATTGTCCACAAAGCCATCCTGCTTACATCTCACTCCCGTGCCCAATGATGTCCTGGGTCAGTATTATCTCACAGCCAAGCTGGACTTCTAGATTCCCTTCAGCCACTACACACACGATGGCCCTGCCATCAAGAAAAACTGCATCTGATGGTAGGAATCCAGTGGCAGCAAGCCGGGCTGATGTCCCAAGCTGAGTGGAGCATCCTGTCCTGCTGGGTCAGGCTCCTGCACCAAACCTGCCCAAGCAGCAGCCACTAGCATACCTGGTGCATCCCCACATGGTTTTGTCAGACTCTGTCTGGGTGAGGTGGCTGAAATGCTTCTGGTCGCTTTGTGACATCTGCCCAAGACCTGGCAGCTCTGCCCAGTGCTGCCAGGACACCTCAGCTTACTGCCCAGAGCAGCCCAAGAGAAAAACAAATGTGACATGGCCAGTTCTTCCATTGGTCAAGCAGGGACTGAAACTAAGCCTGCAGTTGGGATTTTACCTGTGGGCTAAGACCAAGTAGGGAGTTAAGAAAGCTTGTGTATATTTTTTTTGGAAAAGTTTCTTTTTTTTTAAAGGATCTCAAACTTGCTTAAATGTTGATATTAACTCAGGATATTCTTCAGGAGTGCTCTGGTCAAAACAAGCATAAAAAAGGAGCTAGATTTTATAATTATGTTGAGAAATGGTAATGTGTTTCCCAGCTTTTGCTGTCTTTGGTTTTACAGTGAAGGTTCTGCTAAAGGTGAAGGTTCTATCTCTCTACGGTTACATAAGGACAAGAGGGTTAAAGTCCCCATCTTACACTTGAATGACTGACCATAATTCTGAATTACGTGACTGAGTTTTTCAGGCGACGTGCGAAAATGCTCCCTCTCTGGAGTCCTACTCTCTTTTCAGAAATTTCTCTGACTTCTCCCAGCTAATCAGCCACAGACCCCACAATCTTTGGTCCCTTTTCTGTTCATTTGTGCACACATGTTTTCCTATTGGCTTGGAAACAACCCTCTCTTCCCATCTTGAAGCAACGCACTGTCAAACCCCAGCCTTGTATGCATGAGTGAGGTGCCACCACAGTCCCCAAATCAGAGCAGCCCTGCACCAGGCAGGAGCCTGGCAGGGACCACACTCAGCCCCAAATGCCCCAGTCCTGTGGTGGAAAAAGTGGAATGAGGAGAGGAAACATCTTATGACTCCCTGTCCCGCCCTGCAAACCATGGGGCTACATCACCCCTAGGGTGGCACATCCCTTATGGGACACGCGGAATGAGCTGTAAGGCACAGTAAAATGAGTCAGCCTCACTGCAGAAACGTCACCTTTGGGAATCCTGCCACAAACATTTATAACCACAGTTGAATTTCCAGTCCCCTTGGGGCTGGAGCAGAGGTTTGTTGCTATTTCTTGCTTTGGTTTTCAGTGTGATTCTGGCACTTGGTTCCTTCCCACAGCATCGCCCGTTACCTGTGCACTATGGTTTCCGTAGGCTGTAGCTGAACTGGGAGCATATTTGGCTGCAGGCTCTGTTACAGCTCTCAGCGGTGCTCCAGGGCACGCTCCCGTGCAATTGTATCCCACCAAAATAATCCCGAGCAAACAGCCCCATTCAAAGACTTTCATTCAGGGAACATCTGTGGAAAGCAGAGCAGTGCTGCTTGAAACAGCCTTATCAATCATAGCACTGCACGCTTTCAAACTGCTATATTTTCAAGCTGTTGCAAGACTAGCTCTATTAGAAGGGAAACATGCTGTCTGCTTCATGTCTGAGACCATAATTTAAGTGAAATGAGAGCTCCCCAAAGAGCTGGACAGATGCCAGACCTCCTTACCTCAAGTAACTGCCTTATGGGTTTTTTTATGATCTTTCCCTTTCTAACAATATTCAGCGCAATACGTTTGACTTCCCTGGCTTTCCCTACTGCTCCTCCGTCAGCAAAGCCAGGTCTCTCAGAGCCAGGCAGAGAAAGGACAAGATGTGTTGAGGGCAATGAGACCAGGATGTCCCCGGGCTGGCAGGGTGCAGGCACACCATGCCACAGGCATCCAGCACATCAGCTGCTGCTGTGCCCATCACCTCCCCAACGGGCTGGTGGCTCTTGCTTCTTTGTGATATGGGAGGACTCTTGGTCTGTCCCAAGGGATCTGAG
The DNA here is from genome assembly GCF_001431845.1 of Calidris pugnax. Classification (NCBI taxonomy): domain Eukaryota; kingdom Metazoa; phylum Chordata; class Aves; order Charadriiformes; family Scolopacidae; genus Calidris; species Calidris pugnax. The sequence goes on along the minus strand of NW_015094506.1, from coordinate 9,824,574 downwards.
CTCAGAGCTCTGGTAATGGCAGTCCCCTCAAAACTGGAGCACAGGGTTTTTATCTGGAGAAAGGTATTGCAAAGTGCAATGGAAAGTCTAGGAGTGAAAGGCAAATCACTCCTGACTTCCAGTTCAGGAGCCAACCCAGTATTTGAGGATGCTCCAGAAGCAATGGCAATCACAAGATCCCTAGTACATTTGAGGAAGCTCTCCTCCCTCTCTATCATTAAAATACCCTGCATTTATTATCTTTTAGATGTTGTGTTATTGAGAGTTAGCATCTGGGGGAAGAAGGGAGTCACTGACTTTAATTTTTTTAAGAATCCACCTGAAATAAATAAACCTAAATTACTCTGGAGCACCCTTGAAGGATGAGAGTCCTGGTGGACCCTACACTCAGGCACAAGAGAAGCCCAGCACCTCAGCCTCAGGCCACCTCCTTTGTAAAGATGGCTTTGGCTCACTGTGCTTGGAATTCAGGGCACCAGGTGACAAATACCATACACTTAGACCTATACCATATTCTATACCATTCCCTACTATTTTTAAAACTCTGCTGTCCTGCAGTGCAGACGTTGTTGGGCGCGTGCACATACCACGTGGAAAACACCGGCTGCCTTGACGGGCTTGAACCCGGCGACGGGGACGCAGTGGTCAGCGTGGCCGTTGCAGAAGCAGCTGCCCTTGACGATGAAGTCGTAGATGGCGTAGTGCAGGGGTGGCGGGGGCTGCGGGGACCGGGGGGCCGGGGTGGCCGGGAGGCAGGGGCAGCCCTGCCGCTCCAACAGCCTCACCCGCAGGTTGGTGATCTTCAGCTGCGCCTGGGCCTCCGCGCTGTAGGGGTCCTCTGCGGAGTAAGGTGGCGACAGGGCTCGGTATATCACCTGGGCAGAGAAAGGAGAGGGAGGAGAATGTCTTAACTCCATAACGAGTCACATTAAACTGATATAATTAAAGAAAATACGTGAATATATTAACCAGAAAAGCTGCAGAGGTAGGGCACTCGAAACTGATCGTCATTTCATATCCGTGCAACAAAATCCATGTATGAGGAAGAGGAGGCTGAGGGGAGACCTCATCACTCTCTACAACTACTTGAAAGGACACTGTAGAGAGGTTGGTGCTGGTCTCTTCTCACAGGTAATTAACAACAGAACGAGAGGGAACGGCTTCAAGCTCCAACAGGGTAGGTTTAGACTGAACATTAGGAAGGAATTTTTCACAGAGAGAGTGGTCGGGCATTGGAATAGGCTGCCCAGGGAGGGGGGTGAGTCACCATCCCTGGATGTGTTTAAGGGATGTTTAGATGCGGTGTTGGGGGATATGGTGTAGGGGAGGACTTTGTAGAGTAGGGGAGATGGTTGGACTCGATGATCCCAAGGGCCTCTTCCAACCTAGACGATTCTATGATTCTATGAAAAGGTAGAAATAACAATGCACATAGCTAAGGCAGGCTGCTACCTTTGATGGGAAGACAATTTTCTCTTTTATATAATATAGACACACACTCAAATTTGCAAAGCTGATATTCAGGAGATACAACTAGAAGAGTTCAGCCGTTTCTAGCAATACATTTGGCATGGGAGACACAAGCTGTGGAAATTTGGGGTAGGGGAGAAGGTTTAGGAGGTTGCTTTTTAAAAAAAATAAATAATCAAAGTCTTACTAAACAGTTCATTGACCAACTCTCTACTGAACTTGTTCCAAAGTAGATGAAGCCATAGGCAGCTGGCTGCAGCCAGCCCTGAGGTGGGCTGGAAGGCAGAATGGTGGTGGGAGCATCCCTCCAGAGCACGCACCAGGCCCTCGTGATGCTCTTCCTCCTCCACAACTGGTGGGAGCGGCAAACCCACCTCCACCATGGTGTGTGTGAAGCAGCCCCCTCCCCATGCTCCCCTATGCCCTTTCCCATGTGAAGTTCACACCCTACGGATGTCAAGCAACATTTTGCCATTAACTTAAAGCAGAGGTCGGTGCTGCTGGTACGCGGCATGGCCCAGTGCAGGGATTGGCAACTCTGCAGGTAATGCTCAGGTGGGGCACTCTTCATTAATCTTCCCTCCCCCAGAATGGGTGGGGTATTTTTTAACAAATAAAGTTCAGTTTTCCAAATATTTGGCTCCTATCAGTCCCAGGCTGCTTTCTAGTGGAAAAGTGATTAGGCATGGCAATTAGCGACAGCAAGCTGATAGCTGAGAAAACCGAGATAAGAAAGAAAGAAAAGTGGGGGGCTTCTGAAGTTTAAACAGATACTTATCAGTCAGTCTTTATTTTAACCTCAGACTGATTGAATAGGTAAATATTGGCTCAAGCTGAGAATTGAGAGCACTAGATAGAAATAACCAATTTTCTTGAAGAGGTTTATTTTAAACTTGGTTTAGCTGCCTACAGTGTGACATCAGAGACAGCACATAGTTCATAAACTACCATTAACATAAAATGACCTATTCACAACACACGTATTAGTTACCTGTTCATTTAACTTACAGTAACACTTTCTAAATAGTTAAATAGCTCTTCACAGAGTAGCCACCAAAGGCTCGATGAACTACAATATTTGTAAGCAACATTCAATTAGTCACTTGACAAATGTTTGAGGGTGTGATAGAGTCTCATGGCTTGATGCACTGCTCCCAGAAGTGGCTTAGAACCTCCTCAAACCACCCTGCATGCCCCGCTGATAACCACCCATACCTCCTGAAACACTGGCCAGCCTCCTACCAACCGCAAGGAGGTGTGTGGCAGTGAAGGGTGACCATCATTCCTTGCCAGGAGGTGCCGGGGGTCACAGCCTCCTCTCCCTAAATCCGCTCCTCCAGAAGGATGCGGCTGATCTGCTTCAGCTGATGAAGGCTTCTCTTTTATTTCAGCAGGATTCACATATCCTGGAAATAATGACCCTGGTGCTGCCAGCTCAGCTGCCCATGGGCTTTGCCTGCTGGCCACCACCTCCACCAGCCGTGGAGTGAGATGGTGCTGGACACATCACACTGGCATGCACATTGTGGCTGCAGCCCCACGCCGCCGTCCTGCAAATGTTCCCTCCCAAAGGTGTTCCAGCATCTTCTGCCAGAAAGATGCTAATGAGGGAGAAGGTTACCTGGAAGAGGTGGTCAGAGGGCAAGGATGGTGAGCAGCATGCCCCTTGTGCAGATGTGTTGAGTCTGATGAGGGATATCAATAAATAGTAACACATTTAAAAAGGGTTCCTTCCGATCTTCAGGAACATACAGAGTTTTTTCTGCTCTCCTAAACTAAAATTACCAAGCAGATACAAACAGAAACCCAAGTGAACCCAACTCTCAGGCCCTGCACCTCTCCCCAAGGTTTGTTATTTACCCAAATTTAAATCAATGTCATTCTGATCACATTTACTCATTAGTGGCTTTGCCAACACAAGATGTGTTCAGATATGGAAAAAAAATTCCATGGGAAACATCCAAACTGAAGACATTGATTTCCTTGTAGTGGAGATGATGGAAAATGTCATGCTGAGAATTTTCAGTAAAAACTAGCAGTTTGGGTTCTGTGCAATTATATAAATTGCATCTCAGAGAATTCTTTGTCCTGATTAAGATATGAATGGTGAAGGAAATATATAAATGGGAACAACATTCGCTAGATTTAGCTGCAGACTTTCTTCTCATAATTTTCAGTTTTTCTTGTGCATCTATCCCCATTTAACACATGTGACCAATGCCTGTAACTCTAGTAAAAGACAATCACAGCAAGGAAATCAATAACCATGAGCGCCTTCATGCCAAGAGAGTTAAATCGTGCCTGTGTGGAATTCAGGGGGAGTTATGCTGCAGATTTCAATGGAGCCAGTATTCTCTCTCAGGCCCTAAAACGTTACAAACATTTCTTTTTATGGCTACTCGAAAACAGTGATGCTAAACATGAGCCCTATCTGTAATTCCCAGGGGCTGCAGGCTCTCAGCTGCCCCATATCTCTCCTGCTGTGCCCAGCATCCCCAGCCCCAGCTCCAGAGCCACGCTGGACCCTGCAGCAGGGAGACATAACAGGGCGAGCCTGCTCTCACTGCTGCCAACACAGTAAACACCCTCACCCCTCCGTCCCAGACCCTAGTAGTTCTGTTTTAATAAAATACAAACCAGTCATTATAACATGCGGGGTGCCATACAAACAGCAATTCTCTGCTCTGCCCCAGCCGATTGACCTGGAGCCCCCAGAGGCTGCATAATAAGGTCAAGGATGTGTTTCCCAGTGAGATTTCCCTGCTCAGTTGTTAACCTCGCTGATTTATTCCAGCCCTTCTCAGAAGTCAGCACATCTCTGGGGCCACAACACTCTCACACAGTTCCTACAGGTATGCAGCCCTGTGCTGCCCAGCACCCCAGCCCCACATACACACGTGCGTGGGTGCCAGCTTTCCTGCTTTTACCTCTTCTTGGTCTTTTTTGTGCAATTCTCCCACTGATAGGAGCAGCCCAGGGCTGCAACAACTGTCTACAAACAAACCATGGTCTGCATAGCAAACCTGACTGGGTTTTCACACCCAGTTCTGCTGACAGCCCCTGTCCACCACTGTTAGAGGCCTCTTCAATGAAAATATTTTTTAGTTTTAACAGTGGAGGGGAAGCATGCAGGCAGGATTTGAGAAGGATGCATTGCCAACACAGATGTACATCTGACCACAGGGTTTCACAAGCCCATCATCTCCCTGGAGCCACTAGGCAAGACTTTGGTCCCACTGCCTGGCTGGGGGCAGCTGGCTTCTCTGATTGACTCTGTTGGGCCAGGGCTCCCCAGCCACTCTGGGATGCTCATGGTGATGTGCCCAATCCACAGCCATCATTTCCTCTCCCCGACAGCTTCCCAAAACCCTATAGGTTTATCCTGCTAAAGCCACACAGAAAACATGCATGCCACGCTCAACTCACAGGGAGAGAAACTTTCCTCGGTGGCTCTGCCACCACAGTCGTGGTCTTGGCTGATGCAGGCACAAGTCATGCCAGCTTTTTAGCTGTTGAGGCAGCCCCTCTGCCAGATGTGATGGGGGGACAGCAGTTCCCTCCCGTTCCCCTGGCAAAGTCGCTGCCTGCAGAGCCATCAAGTCAGTTACTCTTATCCCAAATGTGCTGGAAGAAACCATACCCCAGGGTCCTGCCAAAGAGCTGTGTTGTGATTACACAAGGGAGATAAATAGCTTGATGAGGTACAGGAGAACATCCTTTTGGATAGATGATACCATTCCTGTATTCACAGAGCTGGGCTGCTGCCAGGAGAAATCTCTGCCACACGCAGGGGAACACACCCCTTTGGTGCTGGAGCAATAGCAGCAGAATCTGGCCATCTGCATGCAGCAAGCCTCACCAGAAAGCACCCTATGTCCTTTTCCACTCAAGTCTGCCTCTGTGTACATGTCTTACCAACAATGTGTCAAAACCCAGAATTACAATGTTTACATAGATGATGTGACTTCTCCCAGTAGTCAACACCATGTATGACAGCAAAGGGTGTGAGGACTGGGTCTTTACATCAGAAACTCTAATGCACTAATCCAAATTTTCTATTTTGTTGAACAAGTAGGAAGTAATAAATCGAAAACCCACAGCACTTTTATGCTAGACATGACATAATATATCCTATCAGAAAGATATTTACATTCCTAGTGTCGCTAGCTCACTATGAATCTTATGATATTTGGGATTCTTCTTAAACACAGTCCCAGGAACTGCATCTGTATCTCAACTTCCATTTAAAACTAAATATCTAGCAGTATCTCATATCTGAGCAGCAAATGTCACAAACCATGAGGCAAATAAAAAGAACCTCTGTCTTTAAAACAAAATATTTAGTATTTGGGGTAATGTTCCTTCCATGACATATAGAACTATGCTCTTGGATCCCCTGTCCTATAAATACAACCCTTTCATGAAACACCATCAATACAGGAGGGATTTAAAACCTGCATGGGGATATTTTTGGTGGGGGAGAAGTGTCTCTACACAGACAAACAGGAACTGCAGACTGCAACCCCTGAGTGAGGAATGCCACCGCTATGCCTCAAGAGAGTCAGGTTCATCTCCCACGTGGGATGTCCAGCAGGTGGGTGGCAGGAGGGAACCCACTCCATTCCCAGGGAAGTGGGAGCAGAGAAGCTGCCCCACAGCGCCTTGCACATGCCATGGAATAAAAATATTCTGCTCTTCAGCCAGGCTGCTCCAGCTGCCTGTGGTTTGGGCACATCGCTACGTCGACGGCCTCTAATAAATTTGCACAGCGTTTCAATTTCCTTATGGGCTGTCATGAGCAACTCTTGCTCTGTTGATTACTTCACATTATTTTGTCTTAGCAGGGCAAGAAGCCTTAGCTACTTGCCATTCTGCAGATGCAATAATGTAGCCCTGTATATAAATAAATCGGCACATGAACGTGGTGCACTCAAGTAACCGCTTGCACCACAATGACCTCGATTTATAAATACATAAAAGTCCCTTTGCAAGAAGTACCCTAGTATGTTTACACTCGAGAGGCAATGAAAGGACATCTTTATATATATCCACAGTGGGAAGGAAAATGGTAATGAATGATGCTGAGAGCAACAAAATAGGCTCTGAAGTCAAAGTTGCCTGAGGAAGTCAACAAATCCAATGAAAGATTTGCTGTCAGCAAAGCCTTCTCCATGAGTCACGGATGCATCTCAAAACATGGGAGCTCCCACCCATCGCAGCTACAGAGGCGCAGACTTTTGTCAAGACACAAGTGGCCACAGGGATAAAGTGGGGCCACAAGAAGCCTCCTCCTCACAGACCTTCAAAAAAAAGCACAACTGCAAAGGCTGTAGACAGGGACCAGCAGCCCCCATGCATGTGGCCTTTCTCCAGACCCCAAAGTCTGGCTACAGGTGCCATGGTCCAGCCTCCAACTGGGAGCCCGGCCTCAGCCAAAGTTTCTCCCCACCAAGCCTGGAAGGCATCAGGGGATGGTTCACAAAATGACAACAGTAACATATTTCAGAGAGAGGGAACAGATGGATGGGAGGCTCAAGAATCATATACACAAGGGAATAAACCAACAAATGGGAATACAGCTAAAGTAAAAGCAATAAACAAATATTAAAAACATAACCATATTTTTACTTGGTTGTAAATGAAAATGAAGGTGGTGACACTGCATGAAGTAGTCTATGTCTCCTTGCCAAAAGAGACTGATGGACTCTACCCTGTATTATCCAACCTGGATGTATGAAAATGCATCTATAAGCTCTCTATAATAATGACCTATCCATATTAGTGATTCACCAACTTGGCTCATGGCCTTTTGATAAATTCAGTACTGGTTTATTTGATTTTTGCTGATGGTTTTGCTCCTTTCAATGTATTTTACAAGAACACAGGAAGAAAATAATAAGAATAAAAAGAATGTAAGGTTTGCTATCTTCTCCAAGTAGAGAGACAGCAAAAGCAATGAGCGACATGCACACGTTACAGAAGGGCATGCGATATCTAGGTAAGTGCTTAACAGAAAAGTTAAGGTTTGCATTAGGAGCCTGTAGTGCCTCTTGGTATGCAGGCACTAAATAAATGATGTGCCTAATTGCCCTGTATTATGGGGCCCTGTTGAATCTCCATGTCACTGGATGCTATCTGGTTTATTTAGTGCCTGGGCAAGGCTCTGAAAATGTAGGCAGTAAAGACGGTGGTGGAGCTCTGCCAGCGCATCCAGGACCTCATCCCTTTGCCTCCTGAAGAATTTCCCTCGAGCCCGGCACAGGGCCAAGGTTAGGCACCGCCTGCCAGGCGCCGGGGTGCAGGCGAAGGGGAGCCCTTCTGATCCCACCTCCTGACCCCGGGATTTCCAGCTGTGTGCCCAGCATCGCCTCACACCTGCTGGTGCCCACAGCTCTCGGCTGTTGCTTTCAGCCGCACACAACTGTAGCTCAAGCTGAGATGCTCCCAGTACATCTCTGCCACCCTCATCTGCTGTGGGCCTGCACCCATGCCCTGTCCCCCTGTGCCCCCCTCCACTGCCAACCCAGCCCGTCACACAGCCCAGGCCCTCTGCCAGAGGAATTACCCAAAAGTGGCAACTGCTTTCGGCCTCGGCTGGTCTTGCTCAGAGAAATTTAGCTGGGAATTTTTATTGGGCCAATTAAGCTTTCCTTCTCAATAGATGCAAAAGTTACAAGTCATCCTTTCTCTTGATAAGGTTACAGAAAGCTTACAGGGGGCAATACGCCTGATTTGTAGAAAGGGGTAATTTAAAGAATAGTAACAATAATGCAATGTGTGTGTACCCCCTGGGGCTTTCTATCACAGGAATGGGCCACAGTGTCTGATTTCAATTTCCACCCAAGAAGAAACTGCAGCATCACCACAAAAGCCTGATTAGCCTTCCCCCACACACACTTTCAGAGAGAATTGAATATAAATTTAGCTGCAGAAATCCAGTACCTGCTAGGTGTTCCTGCCCCAGAGAGGGTATCCCCACACCTCCTTCACTCATCCCTGCTTGGTCACCTCTTGGTGGTGCAGAAGAGCCTTGGGGCTGGGACTGCTCCCTGCCCATCCCCCTGCACCTTCCCAGGAAAGAGTAATTAAGCCTAATTAGCCTAATTAAACCTAATACCCAACAACACATGCAAAAAAGACTGAGGTGAGGCCGTCCTGCTGTAAGTGTGAGGATGGGTTGACTATGAAGGTTTGCTGTGCCAGGTGGTGAGACTCACTCTGCAGAAAGGTTTTTCTTGTCTTCCAAGCTTCAGTGTTGAGGGCTCAACCCCATGCCAACATTTTCTGCATCAGCATGGTCAACTTCTGCCAGGATCTCTCCTTGGCTCTTCCTGGAGGGCAGAGCTGTGTCTGCAGAAGAGTGGTTTGCTTGCAAATTTTGCCCACAGCCTTTAGGGACATTCCCTACTGAAACAGGCTTGTGCCATTGCACTGCATGTGCATTTATGCATCTATCCATCAGTCCACCCTAAAGACTTTTGAAACTGCTGGCTAACTTCAAGCACATTTGGGAGATATATCTTAAAGGCATTAAGTTCCTAGAAGTTTTATGAAAACAATCTTACTCCTTCGCAAAATCAAGCCTCATGGACTCCTTCCCCTGTGAAGAAGACTGCTAGAGCCACAATGCTGGTACGCCCTATTGACAAAACAGACTCATTTGATGTATTACCACACCAAATAAAAGAGTTTTCAAGACACAAACCCATGTGCATCTCTGTGCTATGTTAATTGCTATGACTTTAGGCTAAAAAAAGGTTTTTTGGCAGATGCTGTAAATAATTCACATGGTGTGGGAACTTCATCAGCCTAAACTGCACAGGTATCACACACCAATTCCTCCAATATGCTTTATTTTTCTGCTTGTCAGACTAAGTGGATTGCAGAGAAGAAACTCTTTTTCTCATGGAGAAATCTGACCATCCCTTCCATGTGCACATTCATGATGCGCACTTCAGCGTCACCTGAGTGAGAAGAAACAGCAAGAGAAGTTGGTAAAACTGCCTGACGACCGCAGAGAGGTGACCATCAGAGACACTAAGAACAGAGTGAGCAGTGGAGCCTGTCCTTCAAGCCACAGTGCAAAGCACTCTGACCACATCCCCAAGCAATGGTGACAGAAACCCACTGTGAACCACCAGCAGCAGCTCCCGAGCTTCTTGAGATGCTGGAGAAATGGCACTCCTGCAGCTGTTAGGGCTGCTTGATATATTTTGACAAAGGACAGCATTTGACCCATGCCTACAGCCCTTCTGCAATCTTTTACAGTGCATAAAAGAAGGCAAACAATCCCTTGTCTCGCCATCCAAAAGTCAGGCGATCTTACAAAGACTTCTAAAGGAAAATCCAACTATTTCAAATAACCAGCCCTTACTGGGGCCTTGACAAGTTAATTTATACCAAGGCAACTTTTATCTTTTGGGAAACTCAAGGCATTCTTATGCCATTCTCAAAAGCAAGAAGCTGTATGGGATGAGTTCCTACTCCCACGCAGCAGCTGGCTGGTGGGGAGCTGGAAAAGGCATGAGGAGAGCTACGCAAGAGCCTTGGGATTTCTCCAGGATCTTTGACATCTCTGGCATTAATCAATCAGACAGGAGCTATCTTCTCAGCTTCCCTTCAGCACCCCACCACACAATTTCATTAGATGAAAATGAAACACTGCTAGGTCATGCCTTGCAGATGACAATAACAGAAGTAATATTCTTACCAGAAAAATCTCTCTCCAGATCAAACCAGCTCAAAGTATTTGGATTTCTTCACCTCCAGTTAACAGTGCTTCTCCAAGGATCGACAGTTTATTCCGCAATGTTTTTGTTTTGCCTAATCACTACTTTCACTCACCAAACAGATAGAAAACACTCCGTTTCTTGGCTCACAAAACCTTCCGGATGCATGATATGATTGGCTACGCACTATCAAGGAAAGTAATTATTGTTTTTTTCTCGTCTTCAGAATCACCATTTCCAAGGCCGCACTATCCTGCATCGGAAAATGAACCGGCACATTTCAGCTGATGATATGAAGAAGTCCTTTGACTGCTCAGCAAGAAAGATGGTATTTAAATACTCTTCCCTCCAGCAGTTCCCCTCCTTTCCCTATCCCCACAAAGATTTATGTTCTCAGCCTTGGCCTGCTGGCAGTACCTGTTGTGCATATGGAAGACCAAGAAAACCTGGAGCTACCTCCAAAGAGTCAGACAGAGAACTGGACTTGCTTGTTTGTAGGCAGGGCTGTAACAAAAGCTGGCTCACTCCCCAGAGCTGCAGAATAACCCCTTTAACAGCTTCTGAGCATGATGCAGCACTGCAAAAGCCTGCAAGGCAGCAGGTTAGTGTTTCGGCAAGAATGCTTGCGACAGTACTAGGGATCAAGGGGATTTCTTTCAGCCTAAGAGTAACCCAGCTTCATGAATATTTTTCAATTGCTCTTGCCTATAATGAAAAGGCTTTGTGTCTATAGAGCTGGCTGCTTAAGCCATCCAGTTACCATGAGCTACACTTAATTTTGGAAAAAAGAACACCTGTCTGAATTATATGTAAATATGCATAGTCAAAAAGGCCATGAGAAACAGCACTTCCATTTCAACTCATGGCTACACAGCAGTGAGTGACGTTGCACAGAGACTGGTGATGGAGTCATGGCATATGTGTCTAGTAAGTTTGTTTTGGACATTAACTTCTTTTCTTCCTGGAAATGTTGCCCAGGGAGAATCTGAGGACTTCGCCATTTGTGTATTTTGAATGTTGGTAGACAGGATATCTCACACTGACACCCATTGTGTATGGCGATTAATCTCAGATTAAGTCCCCATGAGCTTTTGATCCAAAACTTCTGAGATGTGTCGATTCATTGCTTTAGGTTGCACATTTCCCATGTAACCGGTTGTATCCAGGAATCCCAAAGGGAAACATGGCAGCCCTACTTTCCAGCCAGTGAACTGGGAGCTGAATAAGTGAGCCAGTCCTCCCTTCATGCCAAAAATGAACTGTGAAATGAAGCAGTGGGGTGCAGTGCCTGAAGAGAGGCTCTGACTGCACCGCTAAAACCCCTCGGCACTTTTCTCAAGGGAAGCAATAGTCCCGCTAACAAGGCCAGATGCCAATTTAGAGAATTAAATTCTGCCTACCCAAATTCCTCTTGTTTCATATGGGTACAGTGCTCTTCGCTTCCTACATAAGAAGTTTGGAAAGGGTCTCCTGGAGCCCTGGGATTCATTCCCTCCTGCTGTTGGCAGCCTACAATATGTCCCCTTTCACAGACTGGTCAAGCTCACTCTGAGAAGTAATTTGTTTCAGCCATAATTGGAGGCAGATCCAGAAGCTCTGATCCACAGTTGTTAGAAACTTGCTGTTCTAAACAGAGGATCACCGATATGCACTGTTAAACACTGGCTGTGCTCCATCCTAGGGACGGCTGCATTTCAAGAGCTGGCCAAGCGGAGGGCCAATCTCCAAGTGTCAAAAGCACTGGGAAAGCCAGGGGGAAAAGGAGATGATGAGACCTTCCGGTGAGCTAGCTGCAATGAGGGGAATCATGTGGAGGATCACCAGGCAGGCTGAAGAAGCGTCTTGCTCCTTGCGTGGCATGGTCCTCCAGAGATGCTGAGCACCTGGGAGGCTCAGGAAAGGGACACGCCACTTCTCTGGAACTGCCTGCGACAGAGAAGGAGGATTTTGACACAACCTGGTCCAGAGACCTAAAAGTACCATCCCTGGTACTCCATGTATCAGAAGCTTTTTTTCCAGCTGGAAAACAGCAGCTCAGCCCTGATGATTCTTTCTCTAGAGAGAAAGTACCTTTCCTGGTAAAATTCCCTGGAGTCTGAAGGTTTGTCTCCACATGTGTCCAGAACCGCCCTCATCTCCTGTCCTCTCAGACACAGACTGAAAACTAAGCTCGGGTTTCTCCTTTTTCCCGGAATTCCCTTTGTGCTGCCCCTTTATTTAAAGAGAGAAGCTCCCCTCTGTGTTAAAGCCAGTGGAAACCCCGCGCAGGGCCTGGGAAGGTGGGCTTCCCTGCCAGGAGGGAAACCTCAGTGGCCAAACCAAGAGATGCATCTCGCCACAGTCATCATCAGGGTGGCTGGTGGAGGGATGGCATCCTGCTGGCCAGCAGCGAGCTCTGTGCCATGCTGGCCAGCAGGAAGGCAACCTGCTTGGCTCTCATGTACCCTCCCCAGCCACTCTGTGTGGAACAGCCAGCTGCCACAGCTTGGGATTCCTAGGTTCCTACATCATTTCATTGACTCCGGCCTGATTTTGCTTACTTCATCTCATTAACTTTTCCCCTAAAAATTATTATTCTTGGGCTTATGAAATAATGACCCACATGTTTTCCTAAATTCACGGATATAATGAAAAGAGTTGGGCTTGGTCTGACCGTTACTACCATCAACCCTGGCCCCAAGCTGAACTGACTCTCTTTTGCATGTGGCATTTCTCTACAGGGGCTGACGATTTGTGTTCTCCCAAAGAGAGAATGATCAGGAAGATGATATTAAAGAGTTGGGTTTGGTTTTTTTTTTTTTTTTCCTACAAAATGCACTTCTACAAAGTGTAGCCGTGTCCTCAAGTGTTCCGAGCACAGTTGAACACCGGCCAGGGTCCCTCTATCCTTCTGGTCAGTTTAGGTCTTTGTTTTGTCTCTGTGCAGACATCAGTGGCACAGGACAATTGAAAAAGCCATTTGCAGCCTTCTAATGGGCTGATGTCCCAGGATGTTTTGAAGTTATTCTTGCATATTTGCCCAGGTTCTTTGTGGAGTTCCAAGTCCTGCAAGCGACTGAACTCAAATCTCCCGTGACCCACGAGATCTTTGGAGGATCTCAGAGCAATGGAGATGCAGCTTCAGTTAAGGACAGCAATGATAACCTTATTTAGGCCTAAAAGACAGGCAAAAAAAAAAAAAATATGAGCAAAAGCTTGTATGCTGTGTTTCTATAACCCAAAAATTGGGCTTCAAAATAAAAATCACTGAACACCTTTAACTCCTGCTTGTGTCAGCGAGTGTTACAATTCCTCACTGTCTATGAGGGCCAAACTTGTAAGCAGCAGGATACAGCTTAATTCTCCTCTACACAGCTAATTTCAGGTAGAACCATTGGGACTGGTGTCCAAATCCTTAATGAACACAGGCAGGCTGCATGCAGTAACAGTAACATTTAAAGTTTTTTCTGCTACAGAGGCACATGAGATCAATAAAATGCTCAGTAAGACACACACCCCACAGTAAAACAGCAGCATGTGACGTTTCAAAAGTTAAAAGCACATTAGAATTTCTTGTTGGAATACAGTCGAGTTGCAAATATGCCTCCCCTATTAATAGCAAAAAGCAACAATAGCTGAGGTCTCAAAGTGATTTATTAGCGGTATTCTGAATAGATGAACACTCAAATAAGTTACTAATTTACTAAAATCTTGTCAAGGAGACTCTGCTTCAGTAAGTCTTTTTATCCTGAAGCTTGTCTAAATGGGGACACTCAGGCGAGCTAATCTGAATTGACCACAGATGGGAACGTAAAGTGAATGAGATAATTGCATTGCAGAGTGGACAGTCACTCATGCTCACAGTTAAAGAATTAACATCTGCTAAGGGCCCCTTGTCGATGAGCCCTTAACACTGATCAGATTAAACTGAAAAAGAAGAAATATTAATATGCACTGAACTAGGGGAGGGAGGACAGCCTTTTATATATACTATTAGATTTGGCATTCCTGTCTGAGCATGATGCTGAAAGAGTTTATTTCTGCATCTTGTTTACTTAGATCAGATTATGTTTGGCTGACAAATGCAGTTCTGATTTCCCTTGCAATAATGTGGCTGAAGGGTTACACCCTGGAAAACAATGGAAATACTCTGGATTTGTAGCACATTTGTATGATCCAGGCTAAAACTTGGCCTTAGGCTTTCCCTTAAAACACTGATGATATAAGGCCAGCATATAGAGGTTTCTGCCTATGCTAAACAAACTGCTGCTGTGAAACAATTAATTCACTAAATTAAGCATGGAGAAAGACTTTAGTGACCCCTCTGTGTGCAGCTGATTCGTGTTGCAAATCCAACCCCTTAAACTGGCAGATGCTTGAAGCTTGCTGGAAACGCAGGTTGGTTGTACTGAGGTTTCCTCCTTCTTCTTGCTTCTCCTTCTCCCATACTGTACAGACCCCACAGACAGGGGACAGCCTGGCCCTAAGTGCTGAACGGTGACAGGCCCCAAAAGCAGTGCCAGTGTGCAGGTGAGTGGGGATGCCAGGGCAGGAGGTAGGCACCCGCCATCTACCTCTGTTCCTCTGTTCCCTACTGAGGAGGGGCTCAGATGCTTTTTTTGGCTCCTGGATCCTTGCAGAGAAGCCATTGCTTTCCTGGCTGCTGAAAGGGTGGTTCTTCTTTACGTAAGGCCAGATTACAGCCAGGCTGCTCCAAGCACGGGGCTCAGCTCGGCAAAGTCTCTGAGCACGTGCTGACTTGTGAACTCATGCTTACTTCCACCAAGAAAACCTTGAAGACTAAACCCAGGGCATCAGTGTAGTGTTCCTGATATCACCACTGTGCCATGCAGCCTTCGAACTCTTTCCTCCACAGTTCTCTCCAGATCTGCCCTTTCCTTCCTAATCCCACCATTGGCTGTTGATCCTCCAGCTCATGCCTGCTTCAGCGCAGAGGACTCAGATGCAGACGACAACCTAAGCAGAGGACAACCACACCAGATGGTTTTGCAGCATCAGGAACAGGTGGCAAAGAGGAGCAGAGACCTGCCAAGTCCCGTGCTGTGGCGACTCTACCCATCAGTAGACCTGCCAAGTGCCACACGTGGCGTGTGACATTACCTCTCCCACTGCTGTGGTGGCACCCAGCTTGGGTGACCACAGCATGGTGCCACTCTCTGAGCACAGACCACTCTCCCAGTGCCCTTCACTGCCCCAGTCCCACCACTGCGAAAGGGAAGCCCAGAGCCACTCTACTACAGAAGAAGGATGAAAGGCGTCTCCTGGAGCCAATTCAGCATCTCTCATTTCTCCACAAGCTCTGAGCTCTGGGTCTTTTAAACGAACCCAGAGGCTTGGCAGCTTGCTTTCTGTTGTAACATAAATCTCCTCAAAATCAACATCATGGCAAATTTGTGATGAGGGAGGATTTTTGTCCTAAGACTTAAACTAGTCATCTAAGGAATGACTCATGATGACGAAGGGCAGAAGAAATGCAAAAAGCCTGATTTTTTTTTTTTTCAATCAAAACTGAAGCAGATAGGCGTTTGTTCCAAATTAGCACATGTGACTTATTAAAAAGAGGCCGTAAGCCCCTGAGTACTGCCAGGCTCTGCATGCTGCTGCCTTGAAACAGGGCTCGCAGACACCGTGATGCTCTGCAGAAACATGGGCAGATCAGTCCCGGTGCAGTGTGGGGTGAGCCGTTGTCTCCTCACATCTCCCCTCAGCTTTGCAAATGGCTCACCCGGGGGGACATGTGGTGGTGACCAAGCCACCAGCAGTGTGGGCAGACCCCACCGTCCTGCAAAACCCTGCAAGCCCCGACTCTGTGCCTGGAAACGCACATGTGGCGTTGAGATGTTTGAAGTGGGAGAAAGTGCTGTATAGACGGTGGGACACACAGTTTGGATCACGGGTTACAGTCCTTGTGTTGCAATTCAAAGCAGTTTTAAAAAGTTGACAAATCCAGTAGCACTGGCAGAATTTATGCTTGTGCTTTAAAGAAAATTGCGGCAACTGAGCTGCAATTAAATAATACCCTTCAGACTTGGACATTTCAGATGACTGCATATTTGAAACCACTGTTTCAAGTGAAATTACTGTTTCCATATGTCTGAAATTAGGTGCTACCAGAAGTGGGAGTAAAGCACAACATAACTCCAAACAGAACACAAAACTCTGATGTTTCTTTAGGTGAGATACATGTTGCTATTGGCAGTTACAAGTAATTGCTGGAATGTAGCACACTGTAATAAATTAAATGTGATATTTGCTAAGCATGCAGGCTTGCCATCTGGTCACCAGAAAGCTGCTGTTATTACTTTGCAGGTAAAAAGTGGTGTTTAAGGGCAGGGAACTGAAGTGTGCCATATAAATAAAATCTTATAAACTCCAGGCCCTTGGACTCAACATTTGTTTAAAGCCTGGAATAATTAAATGATCTTGACTTTTATAGCTTCTTTGAAATAACACAAACTAAAGCGACGCCAAAAGAAGAGATCCCACAGGAGCAAGCTGGGTAAACAGGCTGGTTTTGCAGCATGCTACCACAGATGCATCAAACATCACCAAATTCCTTTCCTTCCTGAGACAGGCATTGGTCTCTACACACAAGACCTCCATCCTACTCTCCCTATACATTGTACCAACCTATAGAGGAGCTGGCTACGAGGCCTGGATTTGCAGAGGTTCTCACCAGGCAGAGCCCCCATCCTGGTGTGCAGGTATATCAATGGGGTGACCACAGAGAAAACCACACTGGGCTTCTAGCTACATGGAACCCGGCACAAATAATAATGCCCTGAATAATGCCCTGAGTTTCTTGCCCCTGAGAACGATCCCTGGGAAAGCTGAAAAAGGAGCGTGCAAGTCAGAGAAGCCCAGATATGTCCTGCTGACTGGCCCAAGAGCTACAGATTTCAGCCCCTGCCCAGTGTCACAGACTGGCATAGTCTATGATTCAGATGGTGGGACACAGAGGCTGGCAGAAGTGCTGATGGCCTGGAAAATTCCCCACGGGGTACATCCATGAGCTCTTTTTTAGGTCCCACTTTGTAGTTAGCCCTGAGTCAGAACCACAGAGGGTTTTAGCTTGGAAGGGCCCTTCAAAGATGATCTAGTCCAACCCCGCTGCCATGGGCAAGGATGCTCAGGTTGCTCAAAGCCCCATCCAACCTGACCTTGAACACTTCCATGGTAAGGGCATCCACAACTTCTCTGGGCAACCTGTCTTCCTTATACCCAATTTAAATCAATTTCATTTTAAAAATGCTGCCTCTTGTCCTGTCAGAACAGACTCTGGTGAAAAGTCTTACTTCATTTTTCTTATAAGCCCCTTTACATATTTCACTGTGAAAGGAAGTTCAGGCAGCTTTCTGGGGGCATGACCAAAGGGAGGCAGGAGAAGAGAGGAAGACT
Source organism: Calidris pugnax (assembly GCF_001431845.1). Taxonomy (NCBI): domain Eukaryota; kingdom Metazoa; phylum Chordata; class Aves; order Charadriiformes; family Scolopacidae; genus Calidris; species Calidris pugnax. The sequence continues at coordinate 9,806,977 of NW_015094506.1, read as the reverse complement.
GCAGCTTCTCTCACCAGTCCTCTCATTTAAACCCTTTGCTGGGCTCATGAAATAACCATCCTGGGTCTGTCTGACAGGTCTGGAGATCCTTGTTTCTGAGCTGACGAGAGCACAGAGCAGCTTCTCCTAGAGCAGGACATTGGCTGCCTCCTGAGACATGCACTTTAGTGAATAAACAGCTCTTAGTATTTCTGCAGAGGGTGGCTTCCTAGATGGAGCATGGCTAGAGGTGATCCTGAATGACTGCAAAAGGGTCTGAACCAGGTGATTTTTCTCAGACATAACTGCTGATTTCCAAGAATCAGGCTTTCATCTTAAAACATGTTATCAGCAGAATCTAAAATGATATAATCCGATTCAATAATCAAATCATCTCCTTTTTCTGTGTTAGGTCAGAGGGTAATTTTAAGTATTACACTTTCAGGCGAGCTTATTAAATAAGGCCACTAGAGGGAGCAGCCTTGAAAGGCCAAAGCGTGTCACTAGGGACGCATCCCCACGAGTGGGGACTCTGGAGAGCAACCCCATGGTCATGGTTCCTAGGGGAGGCTCTCCAGCACCGTGGGACAGTTTTAGGCACAAAAAGTAAGAGTATTCTTGGTAGCACCTCCAAATGCATGATTTATTATCTGCTGTTTCTGATATTGAAAATCATCTGGGTTTTTTTTCACATATATTTTTCCTTTTAGCAAACATGGTGGGTTTTTTTTTCATTCTTTCAAGCTCTTTGCAATTGAGAATAAGCATACACAGGGAAAAAAAAAAAAGAAGAAGATGAGGTATAAGTTTCTTAATTACCTGGCTAATTTTGTTTATGGGAACCATGCTTCAATCTGGTCAGTAGCTATTTTGACCAGTTACATGCTTACTTCTCAGCGAAGGTGGTCACTATTAAAAGTGAATCTGGTGACCATTAATTTTAACCTGGTTGCATTTTGGTCCAAGTCGGACTGATTTGCATCATCCTGAAACCACACAAATTTCTGGAGATTGTCAAGAGCAATGTTCCCTCTGGCTTTCCCAATGAATCGGCAGCATCTGCCTTGTTTGCAGTCGTGTCGGGCAGCTTAATTAGGAGAGGAAAGAGGAGATTTTAGGAAAAAGAGGGGGATTAAGAGCTCCTCAGCAAAGCAAGGGGCAGGGCGGTGGCTACATAACCTTGGAATGAATTATGTTAATTCACCTTGTGAAATAAATTCAATGACAAGGGATGGCAGTGAGGCAAGAAAGAATAAATGCCGGAGCGGAGATTGCAGAGGGAAAGGTGGCTGGAGCGAGGTCTTTCTCTTCCCGACCTCAGCAGACCTACCTCTCCTCCAGTGCAGGGGAAGGGACTCGAATATCTGGAAGTGCAAATGGCTCCCCTCTGCCTCACATCGTCCTCCAGCCCGAAGGTGGCCGAGCAATTAGCAGCAAAGTATTTGTAAGGCTTCCACGTCTCGCCGAAGTCCTGGGAGCGCTCCAGCACCATGGCGGCCGGCCGGGGCGACTTGAAGACCAAGATCAAGTGAGTGAAGTAGAAGGCGGTTTCCAGGTCCAGCCGGATGGTCTCGCGGGGGGCGTCCTGGGCCGCCTGCCACCAGGTGCGGGGCAGACGGAAGGGCGAGTCGGCCATGGCGGAGGGGGGGTGGGCCAGCCCAGCGTGGGCCCCGCTGCACCGGCCGCAAGCCAGGCGCTTGCAGCGGCGCTGGGCGTCCTCGGTGTAGGTGCAGAAGGGCTCGGCAGCATGGAGCCCGCAGGCCGTCTCCGTCTGCAGCGCCCGCCCGTGTGCCAGGTTGCCCATCCGGGGGTTGCAGGCCTTTTCGCAGGGGCTGCCCAGACCTGCAAGGAAGAGAGCAGGGGAGAGCTGAAACCAGGTCCCGAGGTGGGCACGTCCTACCCCACCCCAGCAGGAGCAGACGTGGCCACCTGGATGCTTTTCAGGGATGCTGTCCCCTGGCGAGACCCCCAAGAGGGGCCAAGGGATAGGGCGGCACTGCTGCTCAGCTCTCCTATCCATGGAGCTCAGAGTCTCTGTAACAGCAAAACAAACCAAAAAGCCCCTCAGGGCTCCCCTGCACTTGGGAAAATCCCTATGGAGAGCTGCAGAGCAGACCAGGCAGCATGGGAGGAGAGATGCCTCCACCTCGCCCTCCTGCCCCAAGGGACCCAGAGCAGGACTGAAGCTTCAGGCGCAGTGGCCATGGCCATGCCACACCTGCCTCAAGGCTTCCAAGGACATCCAGGTGCTCCTGGGAAAGGAAGGAGAGAAAAGGACAGGAAAGATGGAATGCTGGTGACACTGGGGCAGCCAAGGTGGCAAGCTGGCAAGGAGATGGCCAAGGGGGACATCAGTACTGCACCCAAGCTCACTGTGCAGCAGATTGGGTGCTGGGAGTGCAAGAGCTGGTGGGAATATCTCCTGCCACCAATGACCCCAAATCTTCACCCCCTTTGTAGAAATATTTCCTGCCACCAATGACCTAAAATCTTCACCCCCTTTGTAGAAATATCTCCTGCCACCAATGACCTCGAATCTTCACCCCCTTTCCCACCCCTTCGTCCCCACCCCACACTGCTGCCGAGGTGAGGGTTGAATCAAAGCACCTCTTAACTTTGGGAAGGCTGTCGCTGGTGTGTGTAAAGGAGGGGAAAAAAAAGAAATAATCCTTGGTTGAAATGATGCTGGCAAGCTGCCTCGCAGCTGAGGCTCTGTGGTTTTTGTTCAAGTTTCTCTGGAAGCCTTGTCGATTTAAAAATCTACAGTTAAAGTGTCAAAGAAAAATAAAGTCACCATGGGGTTTGGTGTGAAAACAACTGCAATGTAACCCTCCTGGTGCAAGAATGTTTGATTAAGGGCTCTCCACCTCTTTATTAATAAATGTAACAGTAGGTCAAGGCTGTATTTGATGAACCATAACTGTTTAACATTTAAAAAAAAAAAAAGAGAAGAAAAAAAAAGCTTTGATGACTTGAATGTGGGCAAGCCAAACCATTTGAGGTACATAGTGTCTTCTTTATCACTGGACCAGTCATACTTTGTGCACCAATTATTATGGCTTCTTCTTGGCATTTTTGTGATGTCCAAAGGTTGTTTCAGTTTATCATCCAATAAATCCTTTATTTGGGGTTTATTCAACTTTTGTCTACAGTGTCATAGTTGCAATTAAGCTATATTTTACACTAGCAGAGGCTAAGCCTTCAGAGCCTGACAGCATTCCTCACTCCTGCTCCTCAAGAAACATGCTGGAAAGAAAACATTTCTACCACCAACAGTCTATACAGGTTTTCTATACCAATTATTGAGAACAGATGTAGACAGCTGCTAGTTATGCACCCATTACAAAGCACTTCTGAGTCCAGTCTCTAGATTTCACCAGGTAAACAGTGTTGGGAAATTTTTAGTGAACAAGAAGTGCTCAGTCAAGTTAGCTTCCTACAGGGACCCAGTAAAACTGTATCTGAGATGATATCTATTAACCGTGCAGAATACGTTTACTCTAGAAAAGTAAACAAATGTAACTGTAAAATTAATGCAATATCACATACATCTCCTGAACATCCTTTTCAAAGCGCTGTATAAACATTAACTAACCTACACAGCTCTCCTGAGGGGCAGGTAAGTAAGTGCTATTATCATACTATCAGTTAGGCTTGCCACAAGTTGGCCTAATTTATGTCTTTGGCTGCTTTCCTGGATTCTTTGGCTACACGTAACACAGTGCAGTTTGTCGCTAAACAAATAGATGAACATTTACTGTGGTTCCCCCTCAGTTGCGGGATTGCACGGCGGATTTGAGAAGAAGTAAACAGAGCAGGGCTCAGTCAGCACCCTGGGACAGGTTGAGATCACTGTTTGTGTTCATGAAGTCCTTTTGCTTTTTGCACATCGTCGATTACCGCCCCTGGGGAGGCAGTGGAGGAGGACCTGGTCAGTGGGAGGTTCCCCGGTGGCTGTGGTGGTGGTGTGGTGGTGGCAGGGCTCAATGTAGCTGTCCCCGGGGAGGGGACAAGGCTCTGCTTGAGGCCGGCCAGGAGGGCTTGGCTACCAAATTCCCATGTGGGACCCTGAGAGCTGAGAGCATTCGAATGCTCCCAGGTCCTGGTATGCTCCAGCCCCGGTCATGCACGGTCACTGACTGCAGTCGTCTTCGGGCCAGGCATGGAGGGTCCCTTCCTCACCTGGGGCCAGATTTGGGGCCAGAGACCTTGGCTTCAGCAGGATTTGAGAAACACTTCTGGCACGCAGACCCCACTTCCCGTCCCAGGGGCGGGAAGGGGGGAGAGGAAACCCCCTTTGAAAGGGTGTTTGTTTTCACTTGAGTTGGAAAGAGTTGCATGACGGATGCAGAGCACCGCATGTTATGAGAAGTGACAGCTTTCTAGTGTAACACTGGCTGCCACAGGAATTCAGGAAAAGGACAAGTGAGAGCATAAACATTTCCACCCCGTCAGTCCCAAGCTCACGACTGCTCTGCCACAGCCCTGGAAAAGGTGTTTTTCCTTACTTGCCCTTAATGAATCCGCCCGACTAAATACCCCCATTCTATACACCATCCGTGCCACCGGACTGGGATCCTCAGCAATGAGTAAGAGCGTGCAGCTAATATCATGACTCACCTGTAAAACATCCATGGAAAATCATATGCTTCCTGCTTAAGCATTTTAGCAACACTTGCCTTGTGATGTTTCATTTATATCTTGTGCCTGATTAAATGTTTGTTTCCCTTCTGGGTTTTTTCTTCTTTTTAAAGAAGAAAACTGGCACTCGGCTCGCGACCGGCCGAGGAAGAAGCGTTACGCAAACTGTTTGTCTCTGCGGCGGGACCCCGCTGCGGGGAGATCTCCCGGCAAAGTGTTTATGCTGCGGGAAGGGGCTTGGAAAGCCCTGCCCGCCGCGCCCCGACGGCTGGGGGCACCGCCGCCCGGAAAGATCTTGTGGAGCCCACACCGACTCTCCTCCGCGTCCCGCCGCTTGCCTCCCGCAGCCGAGCCCCGCTCCCGTGGAATCCCCCCGGCTCCCCCGCTCTCAGCCCCCGGGACGAGCCCGCCCGGCCCCGCTGCCCCTCCCGGTCTCGGCTCCCCCCGCCGCCCCTCCGGAGGCTCGGCGGGCAGCGCGGCGCGCCCGGACCCCTCTTTGTCTGCGGCGAGGGGCGCGGGGCTGGGAGCCCCCTCCTCCCCACATACAGACACCGCGTACCTACACACGTAGAGTTTGCGGGCACACGCGTGTGGGCGCGGACGCACGCGTACACAGCATGTACCTACATATATGCGTGTGTACATGCGTGTGTGCGCGTACGCAGAGACGCGCGCACACAGACACACGCGCGTGTATACAGTGCGCACACGCGTGGGCGATACCCGGTGCCGGCGCGCGCGCCTACGTGCACACGGGCGTGCGTACAGCTAACGCATGGATATATACATACACACACACACACACACGCGTGTACGTATGCCCACGCGCCCGTCCGTCCGTCCGTCCCCGTAATCTACCTCGTACGCCCGCGGAGGACGGAACGCACCGAGCGCCGCGACCCACCTGCAGCGGCGGCGGTGGCGGTGCACAGCAGCAGCAGCAGCAGCAGCGGCGGCGGCAGCAGCAGCAGCCCCGGCGGCGGCCGCATCCCGCGCCCCATGGCCGCCCGC